>NW_026277140.1:0-663 GCF_023373465.1 Oncorhynchus keta | reverse complement strand
AATAGAGATAGTACCTACCCCTCATACAATAGAGATAATACCTACCCTCATACAATAGAGATAGTACCTACCCTCATACAATAGATATAGTACTTACCCCTCATACAATAGAGATAGTACCTACCCTCATACAATAGATATAGTACCTACCCCTCATACAATAGAGTACTAATACAATAGAGATAGTACCTACCCTCATACAATAGATATAGTACTTACCCCTCATTCAATAGAGTACTAATACAATAGAGATAGTACCTACCCCTCATACAATAGAGATAGTACCTATCCCTCATACAATAGAGATAGTACCTACCCCTCATACAATAGAGATAGTACCTACCCTCATACAATAGAGATAATACCTACCCTCATACAATAGAGATAATACCTACCCCTCATACAATAGAGATAGTACTCTACCTCATACAATAGAGATAGTACCTACTCCCTCATACAATAGAGATAGTACTTACCCTCATACAATAGAGATAGTACCTACCCCTCATACAATAGAGATAGTACCTACCCTCATACAATAGAGATAGTACCTCCACCCCTCATACAATAGAGATAGTACCTACCCTCATACAATAGAGATAGTACCTACCCTCATACAATAGAGATAGTACCTACCCCTCATACAATAGAGATAGTACCTAC
>NW_026277139.1:0-2166 GCF_023373465.1 Oncorhynchus keta | reverse complement strand
GAACTCTGACAGGAACAACTCTGACAGGAACAACTCTGACATGTAGAACTCTGACATGTAGAACTCTGACAGGAACAACTCTGACATGTAGAACTCTGACATGTAGAACTCTGACAGGAACAACTCTGACATGTAGAACTCTGACAGGAACAACTCTGACAGGAACAACTCTGACATGTAGAACTCTGACAGGAACAACTCTGACAGGAACAACTCTGACAGGAACAACTCTGACAGGAACAACTCTGACATGTAGAACTCTGACAGGAACAACTCTGACAGGAACAACTCTGACAGGAACAACTCTGGACATGTAGAACTCTGACATGTAGAACTCTGGCAGGAACAACTCTAACATGTAGAACTCTGACAGAACAACTCGATATGTAGAACTCTGACAGGAACAACTCTGACAGGAACAACTCTGACATGTAGAACTCTGACATGTAGAACTCTTGACAGGAACAACTCTGACAGGAACAACTTGACATGTGTAGAACTCTGACATGTAGAACTCTGACAGGAACAACTCTGACATGTAGAACTCTGACAGGAACAACTCTGACATGTAGAACTCTGACATGTACAACTCTGACAGGAACAACTCTGACAGGAACAACTCTGACAGGAACAACTCTGACAGGAACAACTCTAACATGTAGAACTCTGACAGGAACAACTCTGACAGGAACAACTCTAACATGTAGAACTCTGACAGGAACAACTCTGACAGGAACAACTCTGACAGGAACAACTCTGACAGGAACAACTCTGACAGGAACAACTCTGACAGGTACAACTCTGACATGTAGAACTCTGACAGGAACAACTCTGACAGGAACAACTCTGACAGGAACACCTCTGACAGGAACAACTCTGACAGGAACACCTCCTGACAGGAACTCTGACATGAACAACTCTGACAGGAACAACTCTGACAGGAACAACTCTGACAGGAACAACTCTAACATGTAGAACTCTGACATGTAGAACTCTGACAGGAACAACTCTGACAGGAACAACTCTGAACTCTGACAGGAACAACTCTGACAGGAACAACTCTGACAGGAACACCTCTGGAACAACTCTGACAGGAACACCTCTGACAGGAACTCTGACATGTAGAACTCCTGACAGGAACAACTCTGACAGGAACAACTCTGACAGGAACAACTCTGACAGGAACAACTCTGACATGTAGAACTCTGACAGGAACAACTCTGACAGGAACAACTCTGACAGGAACAACTCTGACATGTAGAACTCTGACATGTAGAACTCTGACAGGAAGAACTCTGACAGGAACAACTCTGACAGGAACAACTCTGACAGGAACAACTCTGACATGTAGAACTCTGACATGTAGAACTCTGACAGGAACAACTCTGACATGTAGAACTCTGACATGTAGAACTCTGACATGTAGAACTCTGGCAGGAACAACTCTAACATGTAGAACTCTGACAGGATACAACTCTGACAGGAACAACTCTGACATAGAACTCTGACAGGAACTCTGACAGAAACAATCCCCTGACAGGAAGAACTCTGACAGGAACAACTCTGACATGTAGAACTCTGACAGAACAACTCTGACAGGAACAACTCTGACAGGAACAACTCTGACAGGAACAACTCTGACAGGAACTCTACATGTAGAACTCTGACAGGTACAACTCTGACAGGAACAACTCTGACAGGGAACAACTCTGACAGGAACAACTCTGACAGGAACAACTCTGACAGGAACAACTCTGACATGTAGAACTCTGACAGGAACAACTCTGACAGGAACAACTCTGACACTCTGACAGGAACAACTCTGACATGTAGAACTCTGACATGTAGAACTCTGACAGGAACAACTCTGACAGGAACAACTCTGACAGGAACAACTCTGACATGTAGAACTCTGACATGTAGAACTCTGACAGGAACAACTCTGACATGTAGAACTCTGACATGTAGAACTCTGACAGGAACAACTCTGACAGGAACAACTCTGACATGTAGAACTCTGACATGTAGAACTCTGACAGGAACAACTCTGACAGGAACAACTCTGACATGTAGAACTCTGACAGGAACAACTCTGACAGAACAACTGACATAGAACTCTGACAGGAACAACTCTGACAGGAACAACTGTAGAACTCTGACAGGAAC
>NW_026277138.1:0-5269 GCF_023373465.1 Oncorhynchus keta | reverse complement strand
CAAATCAAATCAAATCAAATCAAATTTATTTATATAGCCCTTCGTACATCAGCTGATATCTGCAGCAGTCAGGTGGAATGGGGACAGCAAGGTTTCATCATGTCAGGTAGTCCTGGGGCACTGTCCTAGGGCTCAGGTCCTCCGAGAGAGAGAAAAAAAGAGAGAATTAGAGAGAGCATATGTGGGGTGGCCAGTCCTCTTTGGCTGTGCCGGGTGGGAGATTATAACAGAACGTGGCCAAGATGTTCAAATGTTCATAAATGACCCAGCATGGTTGAATAATAGTAAGGCAGAACAGTTGAAACTGGAGCAGGAGCATGGCCAGGTGGACTGGGGACAGCAAGGAGTCCTCATGTCAGGTAGTCCTGGGACATGGTCCTAGGGCCCAGGCCAGTTGAAACTGGAGCAGCAGCATGGCCAGGTGGACTGGGGACAGCAAGGAGTCATCATGTCAGGTAGTCCTGGGGCATGGTCCTAGGGCTCAGGTCCTCCGAGAGAGAGAAAGAAAGAGAGAAGGAGAGAATTAGAGAACGCACACTTAGATTCACACAGGACACCGAATAGGACAGGAGAAGTACACCAGATATAACAAACTGACCCTAGCCCCGACACATAAACTACTGCAGCATAAATACTGGAGGCTGAGACAGGAGGGGTCAGGAGACACTGTGGCCCCATCCGAGGACACCCGGACAGGGCCAAACAGGAAGGATATAACCCCACCCACTTTGCCAAAGCACAGCCCCCACACCACTAGAGGGATATCTTCAACCACCAACTCACCATCCTGAGACAAGGCCGAGTATAGCCCACAAAGATCTCCGCCACGGTACAACCCAAGGGGGGCAACCCAGACAGGCCGACCACAACAGTGAATCAACCCACCCAGGTGACGCACCCCCCCAGGGACGGCACGAGAGAGCCCCAGCAAGCCAGTGACTCAGCCCCCGTAACAGGGTTAGAGGCAGAGAATCCCAGTGGAAAGAGGGGAACCGGCCAGGCAGAGACAGCAAGGGCGGTTCGTTGCTCCAGAGCCTTTCCGTTCACCTTCCCACTCCTGGGCCAGACTACACTCAATCATATGACCCACTGAAGAGATGAGTCTTCAGTAAAGACTTAAAGGTTGAGACCGAGTTTGCGTCTCTGACATGGGTAGGCAGACCGTTCCATAAAAATGGAGCTCTATAGGAGAAAGCCCTGCCTCCAGCTGTTTGCTTAGAAATTCTAGGGACAATTAGGAGGCCTGCGTCTTGTGACCGTAGCGTACGTGTAGGTATGTACGGCAGGACCAAATCAGAGAGGTAGGTAGGAGCAAGCCCATGTAATGCTTTGTAGGTTAGCAGTAAAACCTTGAAATCAGCCCTTGCTTTGACAGGAAGCCAGTGTAGAGAGGCTAGCACTGGAGTAATATGATCAAATTTTTTGGTTCTAGTCAGGATTCTAGCAGCCGTATTTAGCACTAACTGAAGTTTATTTAGTGCTTTATCCGGGTAGCCGGAAAATAGAGCATTGCAGTAGTCTAACCTAGAAGTGACAAAAGCATGGATTAATTTTTCTGCATCATTTTTGGACAGAAAGTTTCTGATTTTTGCAATGTTACGTAGATGGAAAAAAGCTGTCCTCGAAATGGTCTTGATATGTTCTTCAAAAGAGAGATCAGGGTCCAGAGTAACGCCGAGGTCCTTCACAGTTTTATTTGAGACGACTGTACAACCATTAAGATTAATTGTCAGATTCAACAGAAGATCTCTTTGTTTCTGGGACCTAGAACAAGCATCTCTGTTTTGTCCGAGTTTAATAGTAGAAAGTTTGCAGCCATCCACTTCCTTATGTCTGAAACACATGCTTCTAGCGAGGGCAATTTTGGGGCTTCACCATGTTTCATTGAAATGTACAGCTGTGTGTCATCCGCATAGCAGTGAAAGTTTACATTATGTTTTCGAATAACATCCCCAAGAGGTAAAATATATAGTGAAAACAATAGTGGTCCTAAAACAGAACCTTGAGGAACACCGAATGTACAGTTGATTTGTCAGAGGACAAACCATTCACAGAGACAAACTGATATCTTTCCGACAGATAAGACCTAAACCAGGCCAGAACATGTCCGTGTAGACCAATTTGGGTTTCCAATCTCTCCAAAAGAATGTGGTGATCGATGGTATCAAAAGCAGCACTAAGGTCTAGGAGCACGAGGACAGATGCAGAGCTCGGTCCGATGCCATTAAAATGTCATTTACCACCTTCACAAGTGCCGTCTCAGTGCTATGATGGGGTCTAAAACCAGACTGAAGCATTTCGTATACATTGTTTGTCTTCAGGAAGGCAGTGAGTTGTTGCGCAACAGCCTTCTAAAATCTTTGAGAGGAATGGAAGATTCGATATAGGCCGATAGTTTTTTATATTTTCTGGGTCAAGGTTTGGCTTTTTCAAGAGAGGCTTTATTACTGCCACTTTTAGTGAGTTTGGTACACATCCAGTGGATAGAGAGCCGTTTATTATGTTCAACATAGGAGGGCCAAGCACAGGAAGCAGCTCTTTCAGTAGTTTAGTTGGAATAGGGTCCAGTATACAGCTTGAAGGTTTAGAGGCCATGATTATTTTCATCATTGTGTCAAGAGATATAGTACTAAAACACTTGAGCGTCTCTCTTGATCCTAGGTCCTGGCAGAGTTGTGCAGACTCAGGACAACTGAGGTTTGGAGGAATACGAGGTTTAAAGAGGAGTCCGTAATTTGCTTTCTAATAATCATAATCTTTTCCTCAAAGAAGTTCATGAATTTATCACTGCTAAAGTGAAAGTCATCCTCTCTTGGGGAATGCTGCTTTTTAGTTAGCTTTGCCACAGTATCAAAAAGGAATTTCGGATTGTTCTTATTTTCCTCAATTGCTAGAAAAATAGGACGATCGAGCAGCAGTAAGGGCTCTTCGGTACTGCACGGTACCGTCCTTCCAAGCTAGTCGGAAGACTTCCAGTTTGGTGTGGCGCCATTTCCGTTCCAATTTTCTGGAAGCTTGCTTCAGAGCTCGGGTATTTTCTGTGTACCAGGGAGCTAGTTTCTTATGAGACATTTTTTTAGTTTTTAGGGGTGCAACTGCATCTAGGGTATTGCGCAAGGTTAAATTGAGATCCTCAGTTAGGTGGTTAACGGATTTTTGTCCTCTGGCGTCCTTGGGTAGGCAGAGGGAGTCTGGAAGGGCATCAAGGAATCTTTGTGTTGTCTGTGAATTTATAGCACGACTTTTGATGTTCCTTGGTTGGGGTCTGAGCAGATTATTTGTTGCAATTGCAAACGTAATAAAATGGTGGTCCGATAGTCCAGGATTATGAGGAAAACATTAAGATCCACAACATTTATTCCATGGGACAAAACTAGGTCCAGCGTATGACTGTGACAGTGAGTGGGTCCAGAGACATGTTGGACAAAACCCACTGAGTCGATGATGGCTCCAAAAGCCTTTTTGGAGGGTCTGTGGACTTTTCCATGTGAATATTAAAGTCACCAAAGATTAGAATATTATCTGCAATGACTACAAGGTCTGATAGGAATTCAGGGAACTCAGTGAGAAACGCTGTATATGGCCCAGGAGGCCTGTAAACAGTAGCTATAAAAAGTGATTGAGTAGGCTGCATAGATTTCATGACTAGAAGCTCAAAAGACGAAAACGCTATTTTTTTTTTTTTAAATTGAAATTTGCTATCGTAAATGTTAGCAACACCTCCGCCTTTGCGGGATGCACGGGGGATATGGTCACTAGTGTAGCCAGGAGGTGAGGCCTCATTTAACACAGTAAATTCATCAGGCTTAAGCCATGTTTCAGTCAGGCCAATCACATCAAGATTATGATCAGTGATTAGTTCATTGACTATAATTGCCTTTGAAGTAAGGGATCTAACATTAAGTAGCCCTATTTTGAGATGTGAGGTATCATGATCTCTTTCAGTAATGACAGGAATGGAGGTGGTCTTTATCCTAGTGAGATTGCTAAGGCGAACACCGCCATGTTTAGTTTTGCCCAACCTAGGTCGAGGCACAGACACGGTCTCAATGGTGATAGCTGAGCTGACTACACTGACTATGCTAGTGGCAGACTCCACTATGCTGGCAGGCTGGCTAATAGCCTGCTGCCTGGCCTGCACCCTATTTCATTGTGGAGCTAGAGGAGTTAGAGCCCTGTCTATGTTGGCAGATAAGATGAGAGCACCCCTCCAGCTAGGATGGAGTCCGTCACTCCTCAGCAGGTCAGGCTTGGTCCTGTTTGTGGGTGAGTCCCAGAAAGAGGGCCAATTATCTACAAATTCTATCTTTTGGGAGGGGCAGAAAACAGTTTTCAACCAGCGATTGAGTTGTGAGACTCTGCTGTAGAGCTCATCACTCCCCCTAACTGGGAGGGGGCCAGAGACAATACCATGGCCGACACATCTTTCTAGCTGATATGCACGCAGAAGCTATGTTGCGCTTGGTGATCTCTGACTGTTTCATCCTAACATCGTTGGTGCCGACGTGGGATAACAATATTCTATACTCTACACTCGCCAGTTTTAGCTTTAGCCAGCACCATCTTCAGATTAGCCTTAACGTCGGTAGCCCTGCCCCGGGTAAACAGTGTATGATCGCTGGATGATTCGCTTAAGTCTAATACTGCGGGTAATGGAGTCGCCAATGACTAGAGTTTTCAATTTGTCAGAGCTAATGGTGGGGAAGCTTCTCGGCGTCTCAGACCCCGTAACGGGGAGGAGTAGAGACCAGAGAAGACTCGGCCTCTGACACCGACCGCTGCTTAATGGGGAGAACCGTTGAAAGTTTCTGTCTGCTGAATGAGCGACACCGGTTGAGCGTTCCTACAGCATTTCCTTCCAGAAACCGTGAGAAAGTTGTCCGGCTGCGGGGACTGTGCCAGGGATTTATACTACTATCTGTACTTACTGGTGGCACAGACTTCGTTTCATCCTTTCCTACACTGAAATTACCCTTGCCTAACGATTAAGGCTCTGAAGCTGGGCTTGCAGTACAGCTATCCTCGCCGGTATACAGCACAGCGGCTGCAATTAGAAGGCATCATGTTAATGTTACTACTTATCGCTGTTGGAGGTCCTGACGAATCGTGTCCAGATAAAGCGTCCGGAGGAAAAGTTGAGGAAAAATAAATAAATATATGAACGGTAATTAAAAAGTGAAACCCGTAAAGTTGTCAGGTAGCAAAATACGTTGGCAACAAAACGCACAGCAATTCGAAAACAAGCCTGCAAGTTGTGACCGGAAATGAC
>NW_026277137.1:0-2825 GCF_023373465.1 Oncorhynchus keta | reverse complement strand
GTGAACAGACAACAGAGTTACACATGGAGTAAACAATTAGCAAGTCAATAACACAGTAGAAAAAATGGGCAGTCTATATACAATGTGTGCAAAAGGCATGAGGAGGTAGGCGAATAATACAATTTTGCAGATTAACACTGGAGTGATAAATGATCAGATGGGCATGTACAGGTAGAGATATTGGTGTGCAAAGAGCAGAAAAGTAAATAAATAAAAACAGTATAAAAACAGTATGGGAATGAGGTAGGTGAAAAAGGGTGAGCTATTTACCTATAGACTATGTACAGCTGCAGCGATCGGTTAGCTGCTCGGATAGCTGATGTTTGAAGTTGGTGAGGAGATAAAGTCTCCAACTTCAGCGATTTTACAATTCGTTCCAGTCACAGGCAGCAGAGTACTGGAACGAAGGCGGCCAAATGAGGTGTTGGCTTTAGGGATGATCAGTGAATACACCTGCTGGAGCGCGTGCTACGGATGGGTGTTGCCATCGTGACCAGTGAACTGAGATAAGGCGGAGCTTTACCTAGCATGGACTTGTAAATGACCTGGAGCCAGTGGGTCTGGCGACGAATATGTAGTGAGGGCCAGCCGACTAGAGCATACAAGTCGCAGTGGTGGGTGGTATAAGGTGCTTTAGTGACAAAACGGATGGCACTGTGATAGACTGCATCCAGTTTGCTGAGTAGAGTGTTGGAAGCCATTTTGTAGATGACATCGCCGAAGTCGAGGATCGGTAGGATAGTCAGTTTTACTAGGGTAAGCTTGGCAGCGTGAGTGAAGGAGGCTTTGTTGCGGAATAGAAAGCCGACTCTGGATTTGATTTTTGATTGGAGATGTTTGATGTGAGTCTGGAAGGAGAGTTTGCAGTCTAGCCAGACACCTAGGTACTTATAGATGTCCACATATTCAAGGTTGGAACCATCCAGGGTGGTGATGCTAGTCGGGCATGCGGGTGCAGGCAGCGATCGGTTGAAAAGCATGCATTTGGTTTACTCGCGTTTAAGAGCAGTTGGAGGCCACGGAAGGAGTGCTGTATGGCATTGAAGCTCGTTTGGAGGTTTGATAGCACAGTGTCAATGACGGGCCGAAAGTATATAGAATGGTGTCGTCTGCGTAGAGGTGGATCAGGGAATCGCCCGCAGCAAGAGCAACATCATTGATATATACAGAGAAAGAGTCGGCCCGAGAATTGAACCCTGTGGCACCCCCATAGAGACTGCCAGAGGACCGGACAGCATGCCCTCTGATTTGACACACTGAACTCTGTCTGCAAAGTAATTGGTGAACCAGGCAAGGCAGTCATCCGAAAAACCGAGGCTGTTGAGTCTGCCGATAAGAATTTGGTGATTGACAGAGTCGAAAGCCTTGGCGAGGTCGATGAAAACGGCTGCACAGTACTGTCTTTTATCGATGGCGGTTATGATATCATTTAGTACCTTGAGTGTGGCTGAGGTGCACCCGTGACCGGCTCGGAAACCAGATTGCACAGCGGAGAAGGTACGGTGGGATTCGAGATGGTCAGTGACCTGTTTGTTGACTTGGCTTTCGAAGACCTTAGATAGGCAGGGCAGGATGGATATAGGTCTATAGCAGTTTGGGTCCAGGGTGTCTCCTCCTTTGAAGAGGGGATGACTGCGGCAGCTTTCAATCCTTGGGGATCTCAGACGATATGAAAGAGAGGTTGAACAGGCTGGTAATAGGGGTTGCGACAATGGCGGCAGATAGTTTCAGAAATAGCGGGTCAGATTGTCAAGCCCAGCTGATTTGTATAACGGGTCCAGGTTTTGCAGCTCTTTCAGAACATCTGCTATCTGGATTTGGGTAAAGGAGAACCTGGAGAGGCTTGGGTGAGGAACTACGGGGCGGAGCTGTTGGCGAGGTTGGAGTAGCCAGGCGGAAGGCATGGCCAGCCGTTGAGTGCTTATTGAAGTTTTCGATAATCATGGATTTATCGGTGGAGACCGTGTTTCCTAGCCTCAGTGCAGTGGGCAGCTGGGAGGAGGTGCTCTTGTTCTCCATGGACTTCACAGTGTCCCAGAACTTTTTGGAGTTGGAGCTACAGGATGCAAACTTTGCCTGAAGAAGCTGGCCTTAGCTTTCCTGACTGACTGCGTGTATTGGTTCCTGACTTCCCTGAACAGTTGCATATCACGGGGCTATTCGATGCTATTGCAGTCCGCCACAGGATGTTTTGTGCTGGTCGAGGGCAGTCAGGTCTGGAGTGAACCAAGGGCTGTATCTGTTCTTGGTTCTGCATTTTTGAACGGAGCATGCTTATCCAAAATGGTGAGGAAGTTACTTTTAAAGAATGACCAGGCATCCTCAACTGGCGGGATGAGGTCAATGTCCTTCCAGGATACGGGCCAGGTCGATTAGAAAGGCCTGCTCACAGAAGTGTTTTAGGGAGCGTTTGACAGTGATGAGGGTGAGTCGTTTGACTGCGGCTCCGTGGCGGATACAGGCGATGAGGCAGTGATCGCTGAGATCCTGGTTGAAGACAGCGGAGGTATATTTGGAGGGCCAGTTGGTCAGGATAGCGTCTATGAGTGCCCTTGTTTACAGAGTTAGGGTTGTACCTGGTGGGTTCCTTGATGATTTGCGTGAGATTGAGGGCATCTAGCTTAGATTGTAGGACTGCCGGGGTGTTAAGCATATCCCAGTTTAGGTCACCTAACAGGACAAACTCTGAAGCTAGATGGGGGCGATCAATTCACAAATGGTGTCAGGGCACAGCTGGGAGCTGACGGGGTCGGTAGCAGGCGGCAACAGTGAGAGACTTGTTTCTGGAAGTAATTTTCAAAATTAGTAGTTCAAACTGTTTGGGT
>NW_026277136.1:0-40903 GCF_023373465.1 Oncorhynchus keta | reverse complement strand
ATAATAGGGGCAGTAGATCTACCTGGTCTGTCAAAATATAATAGAGACAGTAGATCTAGCTGGTCTGTCATAATATAATAGAGACAGTAGATCTACCTGGTCTGTCAAAATATAATAGAGATAGTAGATCTAGCTGGTCTGTCATAATACAATAGAGACAGTAGATCTAGCTGGTCTGTCATAATGTCATATTATAATGGAGACAATAGATCTAGCTGGTCTGTCATAATATAATAGAGACAGTAGATCTAGCTGGTCTGTCATAATATAATAGACAGAAGATCTAGCTGGTCTGTCATAATATAATAGACACATTAGATCTACCTGGTCTGTCAAAATATAATAGAGACAGTAGATCTAGCTGGTCTGTCATAATATAATAGAGACAGTAGATCTACCTGGTCTGTCAAAATATAATAGAGACAGTATATCTTGCTGGTCTGTCATAATATAATAGAGACAGTATATCTACCTGGTCTGTCATTTTGTAATAGAGACAGTAGATCTAGCTGGTCTGTCATAATATAATAGAGACAGTAGATCTAGCTGGTCTGTCATAATATAATAGAGACAGTAGATCTAGCTGGTCTGTCATAGTATAATAGGGACAGTAGATCTACCTGGTCTGTCAAAAATATAATAGAGACAGTAGATCTAGCTGGTCTGTCAAAATATAATAGAGACAGTAGATCTACCTGGTCTGTCAAAATATAATAGAGATAGTAGATCTAGCTGGTCTGTCATAATATTATAGAGATAGTAGATCTAGCTGGTCTGTCATAATGTCATATTATAATAGAGACAATAGATCTAGCTGGTCTGTCATCATATAATAGAGACAGTCGATCTAGCTGGTCTGTCATAATATAGAGACAGTAGATCTAGCTGGTCTGTCATATTATAATAGAGACAATAGATCTAGCAGGTCTGTCATATTATAATAGAGACAATAGATCTAGCTGGTCTGTCATAATATAATAGAGACAATAGATCTCGCTGACTGTCATAATATAATAGAGACAGTAGATCTAGCTGGTCTGTCATAATATAATAGAGACAGTAGATCTAGCTGGTCAGTCATAATACAATAGAGACAGTAGATATAGCTGGTCTGTCATTTTATAATGGAGACAGTATATCTACCTGGTCTGTCATACTATAATAGAGGCAGTAGATCTAGCTGGTCTGTCATAATGTAATAGACAGTAGATCTAGCTGGTCTGTCATAATATAATATACACAGTAGATCTAGCTGGTCTGTCATAATACAATAGAGACAGTAGATTTAGCTGGTCAGTCATAATATAATAGAGACAGTATATCTACCTGGTCTGTCATTTTATAATAGAGACATAGAGACAGTAGATTTAGCTGGTCTGTCATAATATAATAGAGACAGTATATATACCTGGTCTGTCATTTTATAATAGAGACAGTAGATCTAGCTGGTCTGTCATAATATAATAGAGACAGTAGATCTAGCTGGTCTGTCATAATATAATAGAGACAGTAGATCTACCTGGTCTGTCAAAATATAATAGAGACAGTAGATCTAGCTGGTCTGTCATAATGTCATATTATAATAGAGACAATAGATCTAGCTGGTCTGTCATAATATAATAGAGACAGTAGATCTAGCTGGTCTGTCATATTATAATAGAGACAGTAGATCTAGCTGGTCAGTCATGATATAATAGAGACAGTATATCTACCTGGTCTGTCATTTTATAATAGAGACATAGAGACAGTAGATTTAGCTGGTCTCTCATAATATAATAGAGATAGTAGATCTAGCTGGTCTGTCATAATATAATAGACAGAAGATCTAGCTGGTCTGTCATAATATAATAGACACATTAGATCTACCTGGTCTGTCAAAATATAATAGAGACAGTAGATCTAGCTGGTCTGTCATAATATAATAGAGACAGTAGATCTAGCTGGTCTGTCATAATATAATAGAGACAGTATATCTACCTGGTCTGTCATTTTATAATAGAGACAGTAGATCTAGCTGGTCTGTCATAATATAATAGAGACAGTAGATCTAGCTGGTCTGTCATAATATAATAGAGACAGTAGATCTAGCTGGTCTGTCATAGTATAATAGAGACAGTAGATCTACCTGGTCTGTCAAAATATAATAGAGACAGTAGATCTAGCTGGTCTGTCATAATATAATAGAGACAGTAGATCTACCAGGTCTGTCAAAATATAATAGAGATAGTAGATCTAGCTGGTCTGTCATAATACAATAGAGACAGTAGATCTAGCTGGTCTGTCATAATGTCATATTATAATAGAGACAATAGATCTAGCTGGTCTGTCATCATATAATAGAGACAGTCGATCTAGCTGGTCTGTCATAATATAATAGAGACAGTAGATCTAGCTGGTCTGTCATATTATAATAGAGACAATAGATCTAGCAGGTCTGTCATATTATAATAGAGACAATAGATCTAGCTGGTCTGTCATAATATAATAGAGACAATAGATCTCGCTGGTCTGTCATAATATAATAGACAGTAGATCTAGCTGGTCTGTCATAATATAATAGAGACAGTAGATCTAGCTGGTCTGTCATAATATAATAGACAGTAGATATAGCTGGTCTGTCATAATATAATAGAGACAGTAGATCTAGCTGGTCTGTCATAATATAATAGAGACAGTATATCTACCTGGTCTGTCATTTTATAATAGAGACAGTAGATCTAGCTGGTCTGTCATAATATAATAGAGACAGTAGATCTAGCTGGTCTGTCATAATATAGTAGAGACACTAGATCTAGCTGGTCTGTCATAATATAATAGAGACAGTAGATCTAGCTGGTCTGTCATAGTATAAAAGGGACAGTAGATCTACCTGGTCTGTCAAAATATAATAGAGACAGTAGATCTAGCTGGTCTGTCATAATATAATAGAGACAGTAGATCTACCTGGTCTGTCAAAATATAATAGAGATAGTAGATCTAGCTGGTCTGTCATAATACAATAGAGACAGTAGATCTAGCTGGTCTGTCATAATGTCATATTATAATAGAGACAATAGATCTAGCTGGTCTGTCATCATATAATAGAGACAGTCGATCTAGCTGGTCTGTCATAATATAATAGAGACAGTAGATCTAGCTGGTCTGTTATATTATAATAGAGACAATAGATCTAGCAGGTCTGTCATATTATAATAGAGACAATAGATCTAGCTGGTCTGTCATAATATAATAGAGACAATAGATCTCGCTGGTCTGTCATAATATAATATAGACAGTATATCTACCTGGTCTGTCATTTTATAATAGAGACAGTAGATCTAGCTGGTCTGTCATAATATAATAGAGACAGTAGATCTACCTGGTCTGTCATTTTATAATAGAGACAGTAGATCTAGCTGGTCTGTCATAATATAATAGAGACAGTAGATCTAGCTGGTCTGTCATAGTATAATAGGGACAGTAGATCTACCTGGTCTGTCAAAATATAATAGAGACAGTAGATCTAGCTGGTCTGTCATAATATAATAGAGACAGTAGATCTACCTGGTCTGTCAAAATATAATAGAGATAGTAGATCTAGCTGGTCTGTCATAATACAATAGAGACAGTAGATCTAGCTGGTCTGTCATAATGTCATATTATAATAGAGACAATAGATCTAGCTGGTCTGTCATCATATAATAGAGACAGTCGATCTAGCTGGTCTGTCATAATATAGAGACAGTAGATCTAGCTGGTCTGTCATATTATAATAGAGACAATAGATCTAGCAGGTCTGTCATATTA
Organism: Oncorhynchus keta; assembly: GCF_023373465.1. Classification (NCBI taxonomy): domain Eukaryota; kingdom Metazoa; phylum Chordata; class Actinopteri; order Salmoniformes; family Salmonidae; genus Oncorhynchus; species Oncorhynchus keta. The sequence goes on along the minus strand of NW_026277136.1, from coordinate 37,117 downwards.
TAATAGAGACAATAGATCTAGCTGGTCTGTCATAATATAATAGAGACAATAGATCTCGCTGGTTTGTCATAATATAATAGACAGTAGATCTAGCTGGTCTGTCATAATATAATAGACACAGTATATCTACCTGGTCTGTCATAATATAATAGAGACAGTAGATCTAGCTGGTCTGTCATAATATAATAGAGACAGTAGATCTAGCTGGTCAGTCATACTACAATAGAGACAGTAGATATAGCTGGTCTGTCATTTTATAATGGAGACAGTATATCTACCTGGTCTGTCATAATATAATAGAGACAGTATATCGACCTGGTCTGTCATAATACAATAGAGACAGTATATCTACCTGGTCTGTCATAATATAATAGAGACAGTAGATCTAGCTGGTCTGTCATAATATAATAGACAGTATATCTAGCTGGTCTGTCATAATATAATAGACACAGTAGATCTAGCTGGTCTGTCATAATATAATAGAGACAGTATATCTACCTGGTCTGTCATAATGTAATAGAGACAGTATATCGACCTGGTCTGTCATAATATAATAGAGACGGTATATCTACCTGGTCTGTCATAATACAATAGAGACAGTATATCGACCTGGTCTGTCATAATACAATAGAGACAGTAGATCTAGCTGGTCTGTCATAATATAATAGAGACAGTAGATCTACCTGGTCTGTCAAAATATAATAGAGACAGTAGATCTAGCTGGTCTGTCATTATATAATAGAGACAGTAGATCTACCTGGTCTGTCAAAATATAATAGAGACAGTATATTTATTTGGCCTGTCATAATATAATAGAGACACTAGATCTAGCTGGTCTGTCATAATATTATAGAGATAGTAGATCTAGCTGGTCTGTCATATTAGAATAGAGACAGTAGATCTAGCTGGTCTGTTATAATAAAATATAGACAGTAGATCTAGCTAGTCTGTCATATTAGAATAGAGACAGTAGATCTAGCTGGTCTGTTATAATAAAATATAGACAGTAGATCTAGCTGGTCTGTCATAATATAATAGAGACAGTAGATCTAGCTGGTCTGTCATATTATAATAGAGACAATAGATCTAGCTGGTCTGTCATAATATAATAGACAGTAGATCTAGCTGGTCTGTCATAATACAATAGACACAGTAGATCTAGCTGGTCTGTCATAATATAATAGAGACAGTAGATCTAGCTGGTCTGTCATAATACAATAGAGACAGTAGATCTAGCTGGTCTGTCATAATATAATAGAGACAGTAGATCTACCTGGTCTGTCAAAATATAATAGAGACAGTAGCTCTAGCTGGTCTGTCATAATATAATAGAGACAGTATATCTACCTGGTCTGTCATTTTATAATAGAGACAGTAGATCTAGCTGGTCTGTCATAATATAATAGAGACAGTAGATCTAGCTGGTCTGTCATAATATAATAGAGACAGTAGATCTAGCTGGTCTGTCATAGTATAATAGGGGCAGTAGATCTACCTGGTCTGTCAAAATATAATAGAGACAGTAGATCTAGCTGGTCTGTCATAATATAATAGAGACAGTAGATCTACCTGGTCTGTCAAAATATAATAGAGATAGTAGATCTAGCTGGTCTGTCATAATACAATAGAGACAGTAGATCTAGCTGGTCTGTCATAATGTCATATTATAATGGAGACAATAGATCTAGCTGGTCTGTCATAATATAATAGAGACAGTAGATCTAGCTGGTCTGTCATAATATAATAGACAGAAGATCTAGCTGGTCTGTCATAATATAATAGACACATTAGATCTACCTGGTCTGTCAAAATATAATAGAGACAGTAGATCTAGCTGGTCTGTCATAATATAATAGAGACAGTAGATCTACCTGGTCTGTCAAAATATAATAGAGACAGTATATCTTGCTGGTCTGTCATAATATAATAGAGACAGTATATCTACCTGGTCTGTCATTTTGTAATAGAGACAGTAGATCTAGCTGGTCTGTCATAATATAATAGAGACAGTAGATCTAGCTGGTCTGTCATAATATAATAGAGACAGTAGATCTAGCTGGTCTGTCATAGTATAATAGGGACAGTAGATCTACCTGGTCTGTCAAAATATAATAGAGACAGTAGATCTAGCTGGTCTGTCATAATATAATAGAGACAGTAGATCTACCTGGTCTGTCAAAATATAATAGAGATAGTAGATCTAGCTGGTCTGTCATAATACAATAGAGACAGTAGATCTAGCTGGTCTGTCATAATGTCATATTATAATAGAGACAATAGATCTAGCTGGTCTGTCATCATATAATAGAGACAGTCGATCTAGCTGGTCTGTCATAATAGAGACAGTAGATCTAGCTGGTCTGTCATATTATAATAGAGACAATAGATCTAGCAGGTCTGTCATATTATAATAGAGACAATAGATCTAGCTGGTCTGTCATAATATAATAGAGACAATAGATCTCGCTGGACTGTCATAATATAATAGAGACAGTAGATCTAGCTGGTCTGTCATAATATAATAGAGACAGTAGATCTAGCTGGTCAGTCATAATACAATAGAGACAGTAGATATAGCTGGTCTGTCATTTTATAATGGAGACAGTATATCTACCTGGTCTGTCATACTATAATAGAGGCAGTAGATCTAGCTGGTCTGTCATAATGTAATAGACAGTAGATCTAGCTGGTCTGTCATAATATAATATACACAGTAGATCTAGCTGGTCTGTCATAATACAATAGAGACAGTAGATTTAGCTGGTCAGTCATAATATAATAGAGACAGTATATCTACCTGGTCTGTCATTTTATAATAGAGACATAGAGACAGTAGATTTAGCTGGTCTGTCATAATATAATAGAGACAGTATATATACCTGGTCTGTCATTTTATAATAGAGACAGTAGATCTAGCTGGTCTGTCATAATATAATAGAGACAGTAGATCTAGCTGGTCTGTCATAATATAATAGAGACAGTAGATCTACCTGGTCTGTCAAAATATAATAGAGACAGTAGATCTAGCTGGTCTGTCATAATGTCATATTATAATAGAGACAATAGATCTAGCTGGTCTGTCATAATATAATAGAGACAGTAGATCTAGCTGGTCTGTCATATTATAATAGAGACAGTAGATCTAGCTGGTCAGTCATGATATAATAGAGACAGTATATCTACCTGGTCTGTCATTTTATAATAGAGACATAGAGACAGTAGATTTAGCTGGTCTCTCATAATATAATAGAGATAGTAGATCTAGCTGGTCTGTCATAATATAATAGACAGAAGATCTAGCTGGTCTGTCATAATATAATAGACACATTAGATCTACCTGGTCTGTCAAAATATAATAGAGACAGTAGATCTAGCTGGTCTGTCATAATATAATAGAGACAGTAGATCTAGCTGGTCTGTCATAATATAATAGAGACAGTATATCTACCTGGTCTGTCATTTTATAATAGAGACAGTAGATCTAGCTGGTCTGTCATAATATAATAGAGACAGTAGATCTAGCTGGTCTGTCATAATATAATAGAGACAGTAGATCTAGCTGGTCTGTCATAGTATAATAGGGACAGTAGATCTACCTGGTCTGTCAAAATATAATAGAGACAGTAGATCTAGCTGGTCTGTCATAATATAATAGAGACAGTAGATCTACCAGGTCTGTCAAAATATAATAGAGATAGTAGATCTAGCTGGTCTGTCATACTATAATAGAGACAGTAGATCTAGCTGGTCTGTCATAATGTCATATTATAATAGAGACAATAGATCTAGCTGGTCTGTCATCATATAATAGAGACAGTCGATCTAGCTGGTCTGTCATAATATAATAGAGACAGTAGATCTAGCTGGTCTGTCATATTATAATAGAGACAATAGATCTAGCTGGTCTGTCATATTATAATAGAGACAATAGATCTAGCTGGTCTGTCATAATATAATAGAGACAATAGATCTCGCTGGTCTGTCATAATATAATAGACAGTAGATCTAGCTGGTCTGTCATAATATAATAGAGACAGTAGATCTATAGCTGGTCTGTCATAATATAATAGAGACAGTAGTCATAATATAATAGAGACAGTAGATCTAGCTGGTCTGTCATAATATAATAGAGACAGTAGATCTAGCTGGTCTGTCATATATAATAGAGACAGTAGATCTAGCTGGTCTGTCATAATATAATAGAGACAGTAGATCTAGCTGGTCTGTCATATTATAATAGAGACAGTATATCTACTGGTCTCTCATAATATAATAGAGACAGTAGATCTAGCTGGTCTGTCATAATACAATAGAGACAGTAGATCTAGCTGGTCTGTCATATTATAATAGAGACAGTAGATCTAGCTGGTCAGTCATAATATAATAGAGATAGTAGATCTACCTGGTCTGTCATAGTATAATAGAGACAGTAGATCTAGATGGTCTGTCATAGTACAATAGAGATATAGAGACAGTAGATCTAGCTGGTCTGTCATAATATAATAGAGACAGTAGATCTACCTGGTATGTCAAAATATAATAGAGACAGTAGATCTAGCTGGTCTGTCATAATATAATAGAGACAGTAGATCTAGCTGGTCAGTCATAATACAATAGAGACAGTAGATATAGCTGGTCTGTCATTTTATATTGGAGACAGTATATCTACCTGGTCTGTCATAATATAATAGAGGCAGTAGATCTAGCTGGTCTGTCATAATGTAATAGACACTAGATCTAGCTGGTCTGTCATAATATTATAGAGATAGTAGATCTAGCTGGTCTGTCATATTAGAATAGAGACAGTAGATCTAGCTGGTCTGTTATAATAAAATATAGACAGTAGATCTAGCTAGTCTGTCATATTAGAATAGAGACAGTAGATCTAGCTGGTCTGTTATAATAAAATATAGACAGTAGATCTAGCTGGTCTGTCATAATATAATAGAGACAGTAGATCTAGCTGGTCTGTCATATTATAATAGAGACAATAGATCTAGCTGGTCTGTCATAATATAATAGACAGTAGATCTAGCTGGTCTGTCATAATACAATAGACACAGTAGATCTAGCTGGTCTGTCATAATATAATAGAGACAGTAGATCTAGCTGGTCTGTCATAATACAATAGAGACAGTAGATCTAGCTGGTCTGTCATAATATAATAGAGACAGTAGATCTACCTGGTCTGTCAAAATATAATAGAGACAGTAGCTCTAGCTGGTCTGTCATAATATAATAGAGACAGTATATCTACCTGGTCTGTCATTTTATAATAGAGACAGTAGATCTAGCTGGTCTGTCATAATATAATAGAGACAGTAGATCTAGCTGGTCTGTCATAATATAATAGAGACAGTAGATCTAGCTGGTCTGTCATAGTATAATAGGGGCAGTAGATCTACCTGGTCTGTCAAAATATAATAGAGACAGTAGATCTAGCTGGTCTGTCATAATATAATAGAGACAGTAGATCTACCTGGTCTGTCAAAATATAATAGAGATAGTAGATCTAGCTGGTCTGTCATAATACAATAGAGACAGTAGATCTAGCTGGTCTGTCATAATGTCATATTATAATGGAGACAATAGATCTAGCTGGTCTGTCATAATATAATAGAGACAGTAGATCTAGCTGGTCTGTCATAATATAATAGACAGAAGATCTAGCTGGTCTGTCATAATATAATAGACACATTAGATCTACCTGGTCTGTCAAAATATAATAGAGACAGTAGATCTAGCTGGTCTGTCATAATATAATAGAGACAGTAGATCTACCTGGTCTGTCAAAATATAATAGAGACAGTATATCTTGCTGGTCTGTCATAATATAATAGAGACAGTATATCTACCTGGTCTGTCATTTTGTAATAGAGACAGTAGATCTAGCCGGTCTGTCATTTTATAATAGAGACAGTAGATCTAGCTGGTCTGTCATAATATAATAGAGACAGTAGATTTAGCTGGTCTGTCATAATATAATAGAGACAGTAGATCTACCTGGTCTGTCAAAATATAATAGAGACAGTAGATCTAGCTGGTCTGTCATAATATAATAGAGACAGTAGATCGAGCTGGTCTGTCATATTATAATAGAGACAGTAGATCTAGCTGGTCTGTCATAATACAATAGCGAGAATAGATCTAGCTGGTCTGTCATTTTATAATGGAGTCGGTATATCTACCTGGTCTCTCATAATATAATAGAGACAGTAGATCTAGCTGGTCTGTCATAATACAATAGAGACAGTAGATCTAGCTGGTCTGTCATAATACAATAGAAACAGTAGATCTAGCTGGTCAGTCATAATATAATAGAGATAGTAGATCTACCTGGTCTGTCATAGTATAATAGAGACAGTAGATCTAGATGGTCTGTCATAGTACAATAGAGATATAGAGACAGTAGATCTAGCTGGTCTGTCATAATATAATAGAGACAGTAGATCTACCAAGTATGTCAAAATATAATAGAGACAGTAGATCTAGCTGGTCTGTCATAATATAATAGACACAGTAGATCTAGCTGGTCAGTCATAATACAATAGAGACAGTAGATATAGCTGGTCTGTCATTTTATATTGGAGACAGTATATCTACCTGGTCTGTCATAATATAATAGAGGCAGTAGATCTAGCTGGTCTGTCATAATGTAATAGACACTAGATCTAGCTGGTCTGTCATAATATTATAGAGATAGTAGATCTAGCTGGTCTGTCATATTAGAATAGAGACAGTAGATCTAGCTGGTCTGTTATAATAAAATATAGACAGTAGATCTAGCTAGTCTGTCATATTAGAATAGAGACAGTAGATCTAGCTGGTCTGTTATAATAAAATATAGACAGTAGATCTAGCTGGTCTGTCATAATATAATAGAGACAGTAGATCTAGCTGGTCTGTCATATTATAATAGAGACAATAGATCTAGCTGGTCTGTCATAATATAATAGACAGTAGATCTAGCTGGTCTGTCATAATACAATAGACACAGTAGATCTAGCTGGTCTGTCATAATATAATAGAGACAGTAGATCTAGCTGGTCTGTCATAATACAATAGAGACAGTAGATCTAGCTGGTCTGTCATAATATAATAGAGACAGTAGATCTACCTGGTCTGTCAAAATATAATAGAGACAGTAGCTCTAGCTGGTCTGTCATAATATAATAGAGACAGTATATCTACCTGGTCTGTCATTTTATAATAGAGACAGTAGATCTAGCTGGTCTGTCATAATATAATAGAGACAGTAGATCTAGCTGGTCTGTCATAATATAATAGAGACAGTAGATCTAGCTGGTCTGTCATAGTATAATAGGGGCAGTAGATCTACCTGGTCTGTCAAAATATAATAGAGACAGTAGATCTAGCTGGTCTGTCATAATATAATAGAGACAGTAGATCTACCTGGTCTGTCAAAATATAATAGAGATAGTAGATCTAGCTGGTCTGTCATAATACAATAGAGACAGTAGATCTAGCTGGTCTGTCATAATGTCATATTATAATGGAGACAATAGATCTAGCTGGTCTGTCATAATATAATAGAGACAGTAGATCTAGCTGGTCTGTCATAATATAATAGACAGAAGATCTAGCTGGTCTGTCATAATATAATAGACACATTAGATCTACCTGGTCTGTCAAAATATAATAGAGACAGTAGATCTAGCTGGTCTGTCATAATATAATAGAGACAGTAGATCTACCTGGTCTGTCAAAATATAATAGAGACAGTATATCTAGCTGGTCTGTCATAATATAATAGAGACAGTATATCTACCTGGTCTGTCATTTTGTAATAGAGACAGTAGATCTAGCTGGTCTGTCATAATATAATAGAGACATTAGATCTAGCTGGTCTGTCATAATATAATAGAGACAGTAGATCTAGCTGGTCTGTCATAGTATAATAGGGACAGTAGATCTACCTGGTCTGTCAAAATATAATAGAGACAGTAGATCTAGCTGGTCTGTCATAATATAATAGAGACAGTAGATCTACCTGGTCTGTCAAAATATAATAGAGATAGTAGATCTAGCTGATCTGTCATAATACAATAGAGACAGTAGATCTAGCTGGTCTGTCATAATGTCATATTATAATAGAGACAATAGATCTAGCTGGTCTGTCATCATATAATAGAGACAGTCGATCTAGCTGGTCTGTCATAATAGAGACAGTAGATCTAGCTGGTCTGTCATATTATAATAGAGACAATAGATCTAGCAGGTCTGTCATATTATAATAGAGACAATAGATCTAGCTGGTCTGTCATAATATAATAGAGACAATAGATCTCGCTGGACTGTCATAATATAATAGAGACAGTAGATCTAGCTGGTCTGTCATAATATAATAGAGACAGTAGATCTAGCTGGTCAGTCATAATACAATAGAGACAGTAGATATAGCTGGTCTGTCATTATATAATGGAGACAGTATATCTACCTGGTCTGTCATAATATAATAGAGGCAGTAGATCTAGCTGGTCTGTCATAATGTAATAGACAGTAGATCTAGCTGGTCTGTCATAATATAATATACACAGTAGATCTAGCTGGTCTGTCATAATACAATAGAGACAGTAGATTTAGCTGGTCAGTCATAATATAATAGAGACAGTATATCTACCTGGTCTGTCATTTTATAATACAGACATAGAGACAGTAGATTTAGCTGGTCTGTCATAATATAATAGAGACAGTATATATACCTGGTCTGTCATTTTATAATAGAGACAGTAGATCTAGCTGGTCTGTCATAATATAATAGAGACAGTAGATCTAGCTGGTCTGTCATAATATAATAGAGACAGTAGATCTACCTGGTCTGTCAAAATATAATAGAGACAGTAGATCTAGCTGGTCTGTCATAATGTCATATTATAATAGAGACAATAGATCTAGCTGGTCTGTCATAATATAATAGAGACAGTAGATCTAGCTGGTCTGTCATATTATAATAGAGACAGTAGATCTAGCTGGTCAGTCATGATATAATAGAGACAGTATATCTACCTGGTCTGTCATTTTATAATAGAGACATAGAGACAGTAGATTTAGCTGGTCTCTCATAATATAATAGAGATAGTAGATCTAGCTGGTCTGTCATAATATAATAGAGACAGAAGATCTAGCTGGTCTGTCATAATATAATAGAGACAGTAGATCTAGCTGGTCTGTCATAATATAATAGAGACAGTATATCTACCTGGTCTGTCATTTTATAATAGAGACAGTAGATCTAGCTGGTCTGTCATAATATAATAGAGACAGTAGATCTAGCTGGTCTGTCATAATATAATAGAGACAGTAGATCTAGCTGGTCTGTCATAGTATAATAGGGACAGTAGATCTACCTGGTCTGTCAAAATATAATAGAGACAGTAGATCTAGCTGGTCTGTCATAATATAATAGAGACAGTAGATCTACCAGGTCTGTCAAAATATAATAGAGATAGTAGATCTAGCTGGTCTGTCATAATACAATAGAGACAGTAGATCTAGCTGGTCTGTCATAATGTCATATTATAATAGAGACAATAGATCTAGCTGGTCTGTCATCATATAATAGAGACAGTCGATCTAGCTGGTCTGTCATAATATAATAGAGACAGTAGATCTAGCTGGTCTGTCATATTATAATAGAGACAATAGATCTAGCTGGTCTGTCATATATAATAGAGACAATAGATCTAGCTGGTCTGTCATAATATAATAGAGACAATAGATCTCGCTGGTCTGTCATAATATAATAGAGACAGTAGATCTAGCTGGTCTGTCATAATATAATAGACAGTAGATCTAGCTGGTCTGTCATAATATAATAGACAGTATATCTACCTGGTCTGTCATAATATAATAGAGACAGTATATCGACCTGGTCTGTCATAATACAGAAGAGACAGTAGATCTAGCTGGTCTGTCATAATATAATAGACACAGTAGATATAGCTGGTCTGTCATAATACAATAGAGACAGTAGATCTACCTGGTCTGTCATAATATAATAGCGAGAATAGATCTAGCTGGTCTGTCATTTTATAATGGAGTCGGTATATCTACCTGGTCTCTCATAATATAATAGAGACAGTTGATCTAGATGGTCTGTCATAATACAATAGAGACAGTAGATCTAGCTGGTCTGTCAAAATATAATAGAGCCAGTAGATCTAGCTGGTCTGTCATAATATAATAGAGATAGTAGATCTACCTGGTCTGTCATAGTATAATAGAGACAGTAGATCTAGATGGTCTGTCATAGTACAATAGAGATATAGAGACAGTAGATCTAGCTGGTCTGTCATAATATAATAGAGACAGTAGATCTACCTGGTATGTCAAAATATAATAGAGACAGTAGATCTAGCTGGTCTGTCATAATATAATAGAGACAGTAGATCTAGCCGGTCTGTCATATTATAATAGAGACAGTAGATATAGCTGGTCTGTCATTTTATAATGGAGACAGTATATCTACCTGGTCTGTCATAATATAATAGAGGCAGTAGATCTAGCTGGTCTGTCATAATGTAATAGACAGTAGATCTAGCTGGTCTGTCATAATATAATATACACAGTAGATCTAGCTGGTCTGTCATAATACAATAGAGACAGTAGATTTAGCTGGTCAGTCATAATATAATAGAGACAGTATATCTACCTGGTCTGTCATTTTATAATACAGACATAGAGACAGTAGATTTAGCTGGTCTGTCATAATATAATAGAGACAGTATATCTACCTGGTCTGTCATTTTATAATAGAGACAGTAGATCTAGCTGGTCTGTCATAATATAATAGAGACAGTAGATTTAGCTGGTCTGTCATAATATAATAGAGACAGTAGATCTACCTGGTCTGTCAAAATATAATAGAGACAGTAGATCTAGCTGGTCTGTCATAATGTCATATTATAATAGAGACAATAGATCTAGCTGGTCTGTCATAATATAATAGAGACAGTAGATCGAGCTGGTCTGTCATATTATAATAGAGACAGTAGATCTAGCTGGTCTGTCATAATACAATAGCGAGAATAGATCTAGCTGGTCTGTCATTTTATAATGGAGTCGGTATATCTACCTGGTCTCTCATAATATAATAGAGACAGTAGATCTAGCTGGTCTGTCATAATACAATAGAGACAGTAGATCTAGCTGGTCTGTCATAATACAATAGAAACAGTAGATCTAGATGGTCTGTCATAGTACAATAGAGATATAGAGACAGTAGATCTAGCTGGTCTGTCATAATATAATAGAGACAGTAGATCTACCTGGTATGTCAAAATATAATAGAGACAGTAGATCTAGCTGGTCTGTCATAATATAATAGAGACAGTAGATCTAGCTGGTCTGTCATAATATAATAGAGACAGTAGATCTAGCTGGTCTGTCATAATATAATAGAGACAGTAGATCTACCTGGTCTGTCAAAATATAATAGAGACAGTAGATCTAGATGGTCTGTCATAATATAATAGAGACAGTAGATCTAGCTGGTCTGTCATAATATAATAGAGACAGTAGATCTACCTGGTCTGTCATTTTATAATAGAGACCGTAGATCTACCTGGTCTGTCATAATATAATAGAGACAGTAGATCTAGCTGGTCTGTCATAATATAATAGAGACAGTAGATCTAGCTGGTCTGTCATAGTATAATAGGGACAGTAGATCTACCTGGTCTGTCAAAATATAATAGAGACAGTAGATCTAGCTGGTCTGTCATAATATAATAGAGACAGTAGATCTACCTGGTCTGTCAAAATATAATAGAGATAGTAGATCTAGCTGGTCTGTCATAATACAATAGAGACAGTAGATCTAGCTGGTCTGTCATAATGTCATATTATAATAGAGAAAATAGATCTAGCTGGTCTGTCATCATATAATAGAGACAGTAGATCTAGCTGGTCTGTCATAATATAATAGAGACAGTAGATCTACCTGGTCTGTCAAAATATAATAGAGACAGTAGATCTAGCTGGTCTGTCATAATGTCATATTATAATAGAGACAATAGATCTAGCTGGTCTGTCATAATATAATAGAGACAGTAGATCTAGCTGGTCTGTCATATTATAATAGAGACAGTAGATCTAGCTGGTCAGTCATAATATAATGGAGACAGTATATCTACCTGGTCTGTCTTTTTATAATAGAGACATAGAGACAGTAGATTTAGCTGGTCTGTCATAATATAATAGAGACAGTAGATCTAGCTGGTCTGTCATAATATAATAGACAGAAGATCTAGCTGGTCTGTCATAATATAATAGACACATTAGATCTACCTGGTCTGTCAAAATATAATAGAGACAGTAGATCTAGCTGGTCTGTCATAATATAATAGAGACAGTAGATCTACCTGGTCTGTCATTTTATAATAGAGACAGTAGATCTAGCTGGTCTGTCATAATATAATAGAGACAGTAGATCTAGCTGGTCTGTCATAATATAATAGAGACAGTAGATCTAGCTGGTCTGTCATAATACAATAGAGACAGTAGATCTAGCTGGTCTGTCATAATGTCATATTATAATAGAGACAATAGATCTAGCTGGTCTGTCATCATATAATAGAGACAGTCGATCTAGCTGGTCTGTCATAATATTATAGAGACAGTAGATCTAGCTGGTCTGTCATATTATAATAGAGACAATAGATCTAGCTGGTCTGTCATATTATAATAGAGACAATAGATCTAGCTGGTCTGTCATAATGTAATAGAGACAATAGATCTCGCTGGTCTGTCATAATATAATAGACAGTAGATCTAGCTGGTCTGTCATAATATAATAGACAGTAGATCTAGCTGGTCTGTCATAATATAATAGAGACAGTAGATATAGCTGGTCTGTCATAATATAATAGAGACAGTATATCTACCTGGTCTGTCATAATATAATAGAGACAGTAGATCTAGCTGGTCTGTCATAATATAATAGAGACAGTAGATCGAGCTGGTCTGTCATATTATAATAGAGACAGTAGATCTAGCTGGTCTGTCATAATACAATAGCGAGAATAGATCTAGCTGGTCTGTCATTTTATAATGGAGTCGGTATATCTACCTGGTCTGTCATAATATAATAGAGACAGTAGATCTAGCTGGTCTGTCATAATATAATAGAGACAGTAGATCTAGCTGGTCTGTCATATTATAATAGAGGCAGTAGATCTAGCTGGTCTGTCATAGTATAATAGAGATAGTAGATCTACCTGGTCTGTCATAATATAATAGAGACAGTAGATCTAGATGGTCTGTCATAGTACAATAGAGATATAGAGACAGTAGATCTAGCTGGTCTGTCATAATATAATAGAGACAGTAGATCTACCTGGTATGTCAAAATATAATAGAGACAGTAGATCTAGCTGGTCTGTCATAATATAATAGAGACAGTAGATCTAGCTGGTCAGTCATAATACAATAGAGACAGTAGATATAGCTGGTCTGTCATTTTATATTGGAGACAGTATATCTACCTGGTCTGTCATAATATAATAGAGGCAGTAGATCTAGCTGGTCTGTCATAATGTAATAGACAGTAGATCTAGCTGGTCTGTCATAATATAATATACACAGTAGATCTAGCTGGTCTGTCATAATACAATAGAGACAGTAGATTTAGCTGGTCAGTCATAATATAATAGAGACAGTATATCTACCTGGTCTGTCATTTTATAATAGAGACATAGAGACAGTAGATTTAGCTGGTCTGTCATAATATAATAGAGACAGTATATCTACCCGGTCTGTCATTTTATAATAGAGACAGTAGATCTAGCTGGTCTGTCATAATATAATAGAGACAGTAGATTTAGCTGGTCTGTCATAATATAATAGAGACAGTAGATCTACCTGGTCTGTCAAAATATAATAGAGACAGTAGATCTAGCTGGTCTGTCATAATGTCATATTATAATAGAGACAATAGATCTAGCTGGTCTGTCATAATATAATAGAGACAGTAGATCGAGCTGGTCTGTCATATTATAATAGAGACAGTAGATCTAGCTGGTCTGTCATAATACAATAGCGAGAATAGATCTAGCTGGTCTGTCATTTTATAATGGAGTCGGTATATCTACCTGGTCTCTCATAATATAATAGAGACAGTAGATCTAGCTGGTCTGTCATAATACAATAGAGACAGTAGATCTAGCTGGTCTGTCATAATACAATAGAGACAGTAGATCTAGATGGTCTGTCATAGTACAATAGAGATATAGAGACAGTAGATCTAGCTGGTCTGTCATAATATAATAGAGACAGTAGATCTACCAGGTATGTCAAAATATAATAGAGACAGTAGATCTAGCTGGTCTGTCATAATATAATAGAGACAGTAGATCTAGCTGGTCTGTCATATTATAATAGAGACAGTAGATCTAGCTGGTCTGTCATAATATAATAGAGACAGTAGATCTACCTGGTCTGTCAAAATATAATAGAGACAGTAGATCTAGATGGTCTGTCATAATATAATAGAGACAGTAGATCTAGCTGGTCTGTCATAATATAATAGAGACAGTAGATCTACCTGGTCTGTCAAAATATAATAGAGACAGTAGACCTAGCTGGTCTGTCTTTTTATAATAGAGACATAGAGACAGTAGATTTAGCTGGTCTGTCATAATATAATAGAGACAGTAGATCTAGCTGGTCTGTCATAATATAATAGACAGAAGATCTAGCTGGTCTGTCATAATATAATAGACACATTAGATCTACCTGGTCTGTCAAAATATAATAGAGACAGTAGATCTAGCTGGTCTGTCATAATATAATAGAGACAGTAGATCTACCTGGTCTGTCATTTTATAATAGAGACAGTAGATCTACCTGGTCTGTCAAAATATAATAGAGACAGTAGATCTAGCTGGTCTGTCATAATGTCATATTATAATAGAGACAATAGATCTAGCTGGTCTGTCATAATATAATAGAGACAGTAGATCGAGCTGGTCTGTCATATTATAATAGAGACAGTAGATCTAGCTGGTCTGTCATAATACAATAGCGAGAATAGATCTAGCTGGTCTGTCATTTTATAATGGAGTCGGTATATCTACCTGGTCTCTCATAATATAATAGAGACAGTAGATCTAGCTGGTCTGTCATAATACGATAGAGACAGTAGATCTAGCTGGTCTGTCATAATACAATAGAGACAGTAGATCTAGATGGTCTGTCATAGTACAATAGAGATATAGAGACAGTAGATCTAGCTGGTCTGTCATAATATAATAGAGACAGTAGATCTACCTGGTATGTCAAAATATAATAGAGACAGTAGATCTAGCTGGTCTGTCATAATATAATAGAGACAGTAGATCTAGCTGGTCTGTCATATTATAATAGAGACAGTAGATCTAGCTGGTCTGTCATAATATAATAGAGACAGTAGATCTACCTGGTCTGTCAAAATATAATAGAGACAGTAGATCTAGATGGTCTGTCATAATATAATAGAGACAGTAGATCTAGCTGGTCTGTCATAATATAATAGAGACAGTAGATCTACCTGGTCTGTCATTTTATAATAGAGACAGTAGATCTACCTGGTCTGTCATAATATAATAGAGACAGTAGATCTAGCTGGTCTGTCATAATATAATAGAGACAGTAGATCTAGCTGGTCTGTCATAGTATAATAGGGACAGTAGATCTACCTGGTCTGTCAAAATATAATAGAGACAGTAGATCTAGCTGGTCTGTCATAATATAATAGAGACAGTAGATCTACCTGGTCTGTCAAAATATAATAGAGATAGTAGATCTAGCTGGTCTGTCATAATACAATAGAGACAGTAGATCTAGCTGGTCTGTCATAATGTCATATTATAATAGAGACAATAGATCTAGCTGGTCTGTCATAATATAATAGAGACAGTAGATCTAGCTGGTCTGTCATAATATAATAGAGACAGTAGATCTACCTGGTCTGTCAAAATATAATAGAGACAGTAGATCTAGCTGGTCTGTCATAATGTCATATTATAATAGAGACAATAGATCTAGCTGGTCTGTCATAATATAATAGAGACAGTAGATCTAGCTGGTCTGTCATATTATAATAGAGACAGTAGATCTAGCTGGTCAGTCATAATATAATGGAGACAGTATATCTACCTGGTCTGTCTTTTTATAATAGAGACATAGAGACAGTAGATTTAGCTGGTCTGTCATAATATAATAGAGACAGTAGATCTAGCTGGTCTGTCATAATATAATAGACAGAAGATCTAGCTGGTCTGTCATAATATAATAGACACATTAGATCTACCTGGTCTGTCAAAATATAATAGAGACAGTAGATCTAGCTGGTCTGTCATAATATAATAGAGACAGTAGATCTACCTGGTCTGTCATTTTATAATAGAGACAGTAGATCTAGCTGGTCTGTCATAATATAATAGAGACAGTAGATCTAGCTGGTCTGTCATAATATAATAGAGACAGTAGATCTAGCTGGTCTGTCATAATACAATAGAGACAGTAGATCTAGCTGGTCTGTCATAATGTCATATTATAATAGAGACAATAGATCTAGCTGGTCTGTCATCATATAATAGAGACAGTCGATCTAGCTGGTCTGTCATAATATAATAGAGACAGTAGATCTAGCTGGTCTGTCATATTATAATAGAGACAATAGATCTAGCAGGTCTGTCATATTATAATAGAGACAATAGATCTAGCTGGTCTGTCAATGTAATAGAGACAATAGATCTCGCTGGTCTGTCATAATATAATAGACAGTAGATCTAGCTGGTCTGTCATAATATAATAGACAGTAGATCTAGCTGGTCTGTCATAATATAATAGACAGTAGATATAGCTGGTCTGTCATAATATAATAGAGACAGTATATCTACCTGGTCTGTCATAATATAATAGAGACAGTAGATCTAGCTGGTCTGTCATAATATAATAGAGACAGTAGATCGAGCTGGTCTGTCATATTATAATAGAGACAGTAGATCTAGCTGGTCTGTCATAATACAATAGCGAGAATAGATCTAGCTGGTCTGTCATTTTATAATGGAGTCGGTATATCTACCTGGTCTCTCATAATATAATAGAGACAGTAGATCTAGCTGGTCTGTCATAATACAATAGAGACAGTAGATCTAGCTGGTCTGTCATATTATAATAGAGACAGTAGATCTAGCTGGTCAGTCATAATATAATAGAGATAGTAGATCTACCTGGTCTGTCATAGTATAATAGAGACAGTAGATCTAGATGGTCTGTCATAGTACAATAGAGATATAGAGACAGTAGATCTAGCTGGTCTGTCATAATATAATAGAGACAGTAGATCTACCTGGTATGTCAAAATATAATAGAGACAGTAGATCTAGCTGGTCTGTCATAATATAATAGAGACAGTAGATCTAGCTGGTCAGTCATAATACAATAGAGACAGTAGATATAGCTGGTCTGTCATTTTATATTGGAGACAGTATATCTACCTGGTCTGTCATAATATAATAGAGGCAGTAGATCTAGCTGGTCTGTCATAATGTAATAGACAGTAGATCTAGCTGGTCTGTCATAATATAATATACACAGTAGATCTAGCTGGTCTGTCATAATACAATAGAGACAGTAGATTTAGCTGGTCAGTCATAATATAATAGAGACAGTATATCTACCTGGTCTGTCATTTTATAATAGAGACATAGAGACAGTAGATTTAGCTGGTCTGTCATAATATAATAGAGACAGTATATCTACCCGGTCTGTCATTTTATAATAGAGACAGTAGATCTAGCTGGTCTGTCATAATATAATAGAGACAGTAGATTTAGCTGGTCTGTCATAATATAATAGAGACAGTAGATCTACCTGGTCTGTCAAAATATAATAGAGACAGTAGATCTAGCTGGTCTGTCATAATGTCATATTATAATAGAGACAATAGATCTAGCTGGTCTGTCATAATATAATAGAGACAGTAGATCGAGCTGGTCTGTCATATTATAATAGAGACAGTAGATCTAGCTGGTCTGTCATAATACAATAGCGAGAATAGATCTAGCTGGTCTGTCATTTTATAATGGAGTCGGTATATCTACCTGGTCTCTCATAATATAATAGAGACAGTAGATCTAGCTGGTCTGTCATAATACAATAGAGACAGTAGATCTAGCTGGTCTGTCATAATACAATAGAGACAGTAGATCTAGATGGTCTGTCATAGTACAATAGAGATATAGAGACAGTAGATCTAGCTGGTCTGTCATAATATAATAGAGACAGTAGATCTACCAGGTATGTCAAAATATAATAGAGACAGTAGATCTAGCTGGTCTGTCATAATATAATAGAGACAGTAGATCTAGCTGGTCTGTCATATTATAATAGAGACAGTAGATCTAGCTGGTCTGTCATAATATAATAGAGACAGTAGATCTACCTGGTCTGTCAAAATATAATAGAGACAGTAGATCTAGATGGTCTGTCATAATATAATAGAGACAGTAGATCTAGCTGGTCTGTCATAATATAATAGAGACAGTAGATCTACCTGGTCTGTCATTTTATAATAGAGACAGTAGATCTACCTGGTCTGTCATAATATAATAGAGACAGTAGATCTAGCTGGTCTGTCATAATATAATAGAGACAGTAGATCTAGCTGGTCTGTCATAGTATAATAGGGACAGTAGATCTACCTGGTCTGTCAAAATATAATAGAGACAGTAGATCTAGCTGGTCTGTCATAATATAATAGAGACAGTAGATCTACCTGGTCTGTCAAAATATAATAGAGATAGTAGATCTAGCTGGTCTGTCATAATACAATAGAGACAGTAGATCTAGCTGGTCTGTCATAATGTCATATTATAATAGAGAAAATAGATCTAGCTGGTCTGTCATCATATAATAGAGACAGTAGATCTAGCTGGTCTGTCATAATATAATAGAGACAGTAGATCTACCTGGTCTGTCAAAATATAATAGAGACAGTAGATCTAGCTGGTCTGTCATAATGTCATATTATAATAGAGACAATAGATCTAGCTGGTCTGTCATAATATAATAGAGACAGTAGATCTAGCTGGTCTGTCATATTATAATAGAGACAGTAGATCTAGCTGGTCAGTCATAATATAATGGAGACAGTATATCTACCTGGTCTGTCTTTTTATAATAGAGACAGTAGATCTAGCTGGTCTGTCATAATATAATAGAGACAGTAGATCTAGCTGGTCAGTCATAATACAATAGAGACAGTAGATATAGCTGGTCTGTCATAATATAATAGAGACAGTAGATCTACCAGGTCTGTCAAAATATAATAGAGATAGTAGATCTAGCTGGTCTGTCATAATACAATAGAGACAGTAGATCTAGCTGGTCTGTCATAATGTAATATTATAATAGAGAAAATAGATCTAGCTGGTCTGTCATCATATAATAGAGACAGTCGATCTAGCTGGTCTGTCATAATATAATAGAGACAGTAGATCTAGCTGGTCTGTCATATTATAATAGAGACAATAGATCTAGCAGGTCTGTCATATTATAATAGAGACAATAGATCTAGCTGGTCTGTCATAATATAATAGAGACAATAGATCTCGCTGGTCTGTCATAATATAATAGACAGTAGATCTAGCTGGTCTGTCATAATATAATAGACAGTAGATCTAGCTGGTCTGTCATAATATAATAGACAGTAGATATAGCTGGTCTGTCATAATATAATAGAGACAGTATATCTACCTGGTCTGTCATAATATAATAGAGACAGTAGATCTAGCTGGTCTGTCATAATATAATAGAGACAGTAGATCGAGCTGGTCTGTCATATTATAATAGAGACAGTAGATCTAGCTGGTCTGTCATAATACAATAGCGAGAATAGATCTAGCTGGTCTGTCATTTTATAATGGAGTCGGTATATCTACCTGGTCTCTCATAATATAATAGAGACAGTAGATCTAGCTGGTCTGTCATAATACAATAGAGACAGTAGATCTAGCTGGTCTGTCATATTATAATAGAGACAGTAGATCTAGCTGGTCAGTCATAATATAATAGAGATAGTAGATCTACCTGGTCTGTCATAGTATAATAGAGACAGTAGATCTAGATGGTCTGTCATAGTACAATAGAGATATAGAGACAGTAGATCTAGCTGGTCTGTCATAATATAATAGAGACAGTAGATCTACCTGGTATGTCAAAATATAATAGAGACAGTAGATCTAGCTGGTCTGTCATAATATAATAGAGACAGTAGATCTAGCTGGTCAGTCATAATACAATAGAGACAGTAGATATAGCTGGTCTGTCATTTTATATTGGAGACAGTATATCTACCTGGTCTGTCATAATATAATAGAGGCAGTAGATCTAGCTGGTCTGTCATAATGTAATAGACAGTAGATCTAGCTGGTCTGTCATAATATAATATACACAGTAGATCTAGCTGGTCTGTCATAATACAATAGAGACAGTAGATTTAGCTGGTCAGTCATAATATAATAGAGACAGTATATCTACCTGGTCTGTCATTTTATAATAGAGACATAGAGACAGTAGATTTAGCTGGTCTGTCATAATATAATAGAGACAGTATATCTACCCGGTCTGTCATTTTATAATAGAGACAGTAGATCTAGCTGGTCTGTCATAATATAATAGAGACAGTAGATTTAGCTGGTCTGTCATAATATAATAGAGACAGTAGATCTACCTGGTCTGTCAAAATATAATAGAGACAGTAGATCTAGCTGGTCTGTCATAATGTCATATTATAATAGAGACAATAGATCTAGCTGGTCTGTCATAATATAATAGAGACAGTAGATCGAGCTGGTCTGTCATATTATAATAGAGACAGTAGATCTAGCTGGTCTGTCATAATACAATAGCGAGAATAGATCTAGCTGGTCTGTCATTTTATAATGGAGTCGGTATATCTACCTGGTCTCTCATAATATAATAGAGACAGTAGATCTAGCTGGTCTGTCATAATACGATAGAGACAGTAGATCTAGCTGGTCTGTCATAATACAATAGAGACAGTAGATCTAGATGGTCTGTCATAGTACAATAGAGATATAGAGACAGTAGATCTAGCTGGTCTGTCATAATATAATAGAGACAGTAGATCTACCTGGTATGTCAAAATATAATAGAGACAGTAGATCTAGCTGGTCTGTCATAATATAATAGAGACAGTAGATCTAGCTGGTCTGTCATATTATAATAGAGACAGTAGATCTAGCTGGTCTGTCATAATATAATAGAGACAGTAGATCTACCTGGTCTGTCAAAATATAATAGAGACAGTAGATCTAGATGGTCTGTCATAATATAATAGAGACAGTAGATCTAGCTGGTCTGTCATAATATAATAGAGACAGTAGATCTAGCTGGTCTGTCATTTTATAATAGAGACAGTAGATCTACCTGGTCTGTCATAATATAATAGAGACAGTAGATCTAGCTGGTCTGTCATAATATAATAGAGACAGTAGATCTAGCTGGTCTGTCATAGTATAATAGGGACAGTAGATCTACCTGGTCTGTCAAAATATAATAGAGACAGTAGATCTAGCTGGTCTGTCATAATATAATAGAGACAGTAGATCTACCTGGTCTGTCAAAATATAATAGAGATAGTAGATCTAGCTGGTCTGTCATAATACAATAGAGACAGTAGATCTAGCTGGTCTGTCATAATGTCATATTATAATAGAGAAAATAGATCTAGCTGGTCTGTCATCATATAATAGAGACAGTAGATCTAGCTGGTCTGTCATAATATAATAGAGACAGTAGATCTACCTGGTCTGTCAAAATATAATAGAGACAGTAGATCTAGCTGGTCTGTCATAATGTCATATTATAATAGAGACAATAGATCTAGCTGGTCTGTCATAATATAATAGAGACAGTAGATCTAGCTGGTCTGTCATATTATAATAGAGACAGTAGATCTAGCTGGTCAGTCATAATATAATGGAGACAGTATATCTACCTGGTCTGTCTTTTTATAATAGAGACATAGAGACAGTAGATTTAGCTGGTCTGTCATAATATAATAGAGACAGTACATCTAGCTGGTCTGTCATAATGTCATATTATAATAGAGACAATAGATCTAGCTGGTCTGTCATAATATAATAGAGACAGTAGATCTAGCTGGTCTGTCATATTATAATAGAGACAGTAGATCTAGCTGGTCTGTCATAATATAATAGAGACAGTAGATCTAGCTGGTCAGTCATAATACAATAGAGACAATAGATATAGCTGGTCTGTCATTTTATATTGGAGACAGTATATCTACCTGGTCTGTCATAATATAATAGAGGCAGTAGATCTAGCTGGTCTGTCATAATGTAATAGACAGTAGATCTAGCTGGTCTGTCATAATATAATATACACAGTAGATCTAGCTGGTCTGTCATAATACAATAGAGACAGTAGATTTAGCTGGTCAGTCATAATATAATAGAGACAGTATATCTACCTGGTCTGTCATTTTATAATAGAGACATAGAGACAGTAGATTTAGCTGGTCTGTCATAATATAATAGAGACAGTATATCTACCCGGTCTGTCATTTTATAATAGAGACAGTAGATCTAGCTGGTCTGTCATAATATAATAGAGACAGTAGATTTAGCTGGTCTGTCATAATATAATAGAGACAGTAGATCTACCTGGTCTGTCAAAATATAATAGAGACAGTAGATCTAGCTGGTCTGTCATAATGTCATATTATAATAGAGACAATAGATCTAGCTGGTCTGTCATAATATAATAGAGACAGTAGATCGAGCTGGTCTGTCATATTATAATAGAGACAGTAGATCTAGCTGGTCTGTCATAATACAATAGCGAGAATAGATCTAGCTGGTCTGTCATTTTATAATGGAGTCGGTATATCTACCTGGTCTCTCATAATATAATAGAGACAGTAGATCTAGCTGGTCTGTCATAATACAATAGAGACAGTAGATCTAGCTGGTCTGTCATAATACAATAGAGACAGTAGATCTAGATGGTCTGTCATAGTACAATAGAGATATAGAGACAGTAGATCTAGCTGGTCTGTCATAATATAATAGAGACAGTAGATCTACCTGGTATGTCAAAATATAATAGAGACAGTAGATCTAGCTGGTCTGTCATAATATAATAGAGACAGTAGATCTAGCTGGTCTGTCATATTATAATAGAGACAGTAGATCTAGCTGGTCTGTCATAATATAATAGAGACAGTAGATCTACCTGGTCTGTCAAAATATAATAGAGACAGTAGATCTAGATGGTCTGTCATAATATAATAGAGACAGTAGATCTAGCTGGTCTGTCATAATATAATAGAGACAGTAGATCTACCTGGTCTGTCATTTTATAATAGAGACAATAGATCTACCTGGTCTGTCATAATATAATAGAGACAGTAGATCTAGCTGGTCTGTCATAATATAATAGAGACAGTAGATCTAGCTGGTCTGTCATAGTATAATAGGGACAGTAGATCTACCTGGTCTGTCAAAATATAATAGAGACAGTAGATCTAGCTGGTCTGTCATAATATAATAGAGACAGTAGATCTACCTGGTCTGTCAAAATATAATAGAGATAGTAGATCTAGCTGGTCTGTCATAATACAATAGAGACAGTAGATCTAGCTGGTCTGTCATAATGTCATATTATAATAGAGAAAATAGATCTAGCTGGTCTGTCATCATATAATAGAGACAGTAGATCTAGCTGGTCTGTCATTTTATAATAGAGACAGTAGATCTAGCTTGTCTGTCATAATATAATAGAGACAGTAGATCTAGCTGGTCTGTCATAATATAATAGAGACAGTAGATCTAGCTGGTCTGTCATAATATAATAGAGACAGTAAATCTAGCTGGTCTGTCATAGTATAATAGGGACAGTAGATTTAGTTGGTCTGTCATAATATAATAGAGACACTAGATCTAGCTGGTCTGTCATTTTATAATAGAGACAGTAGATCTAGCTGGTCTGTCAAAATATAATACAGACAGTAGATCTAGCTGGTCTGTCATAATATAATAGAGATAGTAGATCTAGCTGGTCTGTCATAATATAACAGAGACAGTAGATCTAGCTGGTCTGTCATAATGTCATATTATAATAGAGACAATAGATCTAGCTGGTCTGTCATAATATAATAGAGACAGTAGATCTAGCTGGTCTGTCATATTATAATAGAGACAGTAGATCTAGCTGGTCAGTCATAATATAATGGAGACAGTATATCTACCTGGTCTGTCTTTTTATAATAGAGACATAGAGACAGTAGATTTAGCTGGTCTGTCATAATATAATAGAGACAGTAGATCTAGCTGGTCTGTCATAATATAATAGACAGAAGATCTAGCTGGTCTGTCATAATATAATAGACACATTAGATCTACCTGGTCTGTCAAAATATAATAGAGACAGTAGATCTAGCTGGTCTGTCATAATATAATAGAGACAGTAGATCTACCTGGTCTGTCATTTTATAATAGAGACAGTAGATCTAGCTGGTCTGTCATAATATAATAGAGACAGTAGATCTAGCTGGTCTGTCATAATATAATAGAGACAGTAGATCTAGCTGGTCTGTCATAATACAATAGAGACAGTAGATCTAGCTGGTCTGTCATAATGTCATATTATAATAGAGACAATAGATCTAGCTGGTCTGTCATCATATAATAGAGACAGTCGATCTAGCTGGTCTGTCATAATATAATAGAGACAGTAGATCTAGCTGGTCTGTCATATTATAATAGAGACAATAGATCTAGCAGGTCTGTCATATTATAATAGAGACAATAGATCTAGCTGGTCTGTCATAATGTAATAGAGACAATAGATCTCGCTGGTCTGTCATAATATAATAGACAGTAGATCTAGCTGGTCTGTCATAATATAATAGACAGTAGATCTAGATGGTCTGTCATAATATAATAGACACAGTAGATATAGCTGGTCTGTCATAATATAAGTAGACAGTATATCTACCTGGTCTGTCATAATATAATAGAGACAGTAGATCTAGCTGGTCTGTCATAATATAATAGAGACAGTAGATCTAGCTGGTCTGTCATAATATAATAGAGGCAGTAGATCTAGCTGGTCTGTCATAATGTAATAGACAGTAGATCTCGCTGGTCTGTCATAATATAATATACACAGTAGATCTAGCTGGTCTGTCATAATACAATAGAGACAGTAGATTTAGCTGGTCAGTCATAATATAATAGAGACAGTATATCTACCTGGTCTGTCATTTTATAATAGAGACATAGAGACAGTAGATTTAGCTGGTCTGTCATAATATAATAGAGACAGTATATCTACCTGGTCTGTCATTTTATAATAGAGACAGTAGATCTCGCTGGTCTGTCATAATATAATAGAGACAGTAGATCTAGCTGGTCTGTCATAATATAATAGAGACAGTAGATCTACCTGGTCTGTCAAAATATAATAGAGACAGTAGATCTAGCTGGTCTGTCATAATGTCATATTATAATAGAGACAATAGATCTAGCTGGTCTGTCATAATATAATAGAGACAGTAGATCTAGCTGGTCTGTCATATTATAATAGAGACAGTAGATCTAGCTGGTCTGTCATAATACAATAGCGAGAATAGATCTAGCTGGTCTGTCATTTTATAATGGAGTCGGTATATCTACCTGGTCTCTCATAATATAATAGAGACAGTAGATCTAGCTGGTCTGTCATAATACAATAGAGACAGTAGATATAATAGAGAGAGTAGATCTTGCAGGTCTGTCATAATACAATAGAGACAGTAGATCTAGCTGGTCTGTCATAATATAATAGAGACAGTAGATAATAATATAATAATATAATAATATATGCCATTTAGCAGACGCTTTTATCCAAAGTGACTTGCAGTCATGTGTGCATACATTCCACGTATGGGTGGTCCCGGAATCGAACCCACTACCCTGGCGTTACAAGCGCCATGCTCTACCAACTGAGCTACAGAAGGACCACGAGATCTAGCTGGTCTGTCATATTATAATAGAGACAATAGATCTAGCAGGTCTGTCATATTATAATAGAGACAATAGATCTAGCTGGTCTGTCATAATATAATAGACAGTAGATCTAGCTGGTCTGTCATAATATAATAGACAGTAGATCTAGCTGGTCTGTCATAATATAATAGACACAGTAGATATAGCTGGTCTGTCATAATATAATAGAGACAGTATATCTACCTGGTCTGTCATAATATAATAGAGACAGTAGATCTAGCTGGTCTGTCATAATATAATAGAGACAGTAGATCTAGCTGGTCTGTCATAATACAATAGAGACAGTAGATATAGCTGGTCTGTCATTTTATAATGGAGACAGTAGATCTAGCTGGTCTGTCATAATATAATAGAGACAGTGTATCTACCAGGTCTGTCATAATATATCAGAGATAGTAGATCTAGCTGGTCTGTCATAATATAACAGAGACAGTAGATCTACCTGGTATGTCAAAATATAATAGAGACAGTAGATCTAGCTGGTCTGTCATAATATAATAGAGACAGTAGATCTAGCTGGTCTGTCAAAATATAATAGAGATTGTAGTTTAACCTGGTCTGTCATAATAGAATAGAGACAGTAGATCTAGCTGGTCTGTCATAATATAATAGAGACAGTAGATCTACCTGGTCTGTCATAGTATAATAGAGACAGTAGATCTAGCTGGTCCGTCATAGTACAATAGAGACATAGAGACAGTAGATCTAGCTGGTCTGTCATAATATAATAGAGACAGTAGATATACCTGGTATGTCAAAATATAATAGAGACAGTAGATCTAGCTGGTCTGTCATAATATAATAGAGACAGTAGATCTAGCTGGTCTGTCATATTATAATAGAGACAGGAGATCTAGCTGGTCAGTCATAATATAATAGAGATAGTAGATCTACCTGGTCTGTCATAATACAATAGAGACAGTAGATCTACCTGGTCTGTCATAATATAATAGACACAGTAGATCTAGCTGGTCTGTCATATTATAATAGAGACAGTAGATCTACCTGGTCTGTCATAGTATAATAGAGACAGTAGATCTAGATGGTCTGTCATAGTACAATAGAGATATAGAGACAGTAGATCTAGCTGGTATGTCATAATATAATAGAGACAGTAGATCAAGCTGGTCTGTCATAATATAATAGAGACAGTGTATCTACCATGTCTGTCATAATATAATAGAGATAGTAGATCTACCTGGTCTGTCATAATACAATAGAGACAGTAGATCTACCTGGTCTGTCATAATATAATAGACACAGTAGATCTAGCTGGTCTGTCATAATATAATAGAGACAGTAGATCTAGCTGGTCTGTCATATTATAATAGAGATAGTAGATCTACCTGGTCTGTCATAATACAATAGAGACAGTAGATCTACCTGGTCTGTCATAATATAATAGACACAGTAGATCTAGCTGGTCTATCATATTATAATAGAGACAGTAGATCTACCTGGTCTGTCATAGTATAATAGAAACAGTAGATCTAGCTGGTCTGTCATAATACAATAGAGACAGTAGATCTACCTGGTCTGTCATAGTATAATAGAGACAGTAGATCTACCTGGTCTGTCATTTTATAATGGAGACAGTAGATCTAGCTGGTCTGTCATAATATAATAGAGACAGTGTATCTACCAGGTCTGTCATAATATATCAGAGATAGTAGATCTAGCTGGTCTGTCATAATATAACAGAGACAGTAGATCTACCTGGTATGTCAAAATATAATAGAGACAGTAGATCTAGCTGGTCTGTCATAATATAATAGAGACAGTAGATCTAGCTGGTCTGTCAAAATATAATAGAGATTGTAGTTTAACCTGGTCTGTCATAATAGAATAGAGACAGCAGATCTAGCTGGTCTGTCATAATATAATAGAGACAGTAGATCTACCTGGTCTGTCATAGTATAATAGAGACAGTAGATCTAGCTGGTCCGTCATAGTACAATAGAGACATAGAGACAGTAGATCTAGCTGGTCTGTCATAATATAATAGAGACAGTAGATATACCTGGTATGTCAAAATATAATAGAGACAGTAGATCTAGCTGGTCTGTCATAATATAATAGACACAGTAGATCTAGTTGGTCAGTCATAATATTATAGAGATAGTAGATCTACCTGGTCTGTCATAATACAATAGAGACAGTAGATCTAGCTGGTCTGTCATAATATAATAGACACAGTAGATCTAGCTGGTCTGTCATATTATAATAGAGACAGTAGATCTACCTGGTCTGTCATAGTATAATAGAGACAGTAGATCTAGATGGTCTGTCATAGTACAATAGAGACATAGAGACAGTAGATCTAGCTGGTCTGTCATAATATAATAGAGACAGTAGATCAAGCTGGTCTGTCATAATATAATAGAGACAGTAGATCTAGCTGGTTTGTCAAAACATAATAGAGACAGTAGATCTAGCTGGTCTGTCATAATATAATAGGGACAGTAGATCTAGCTGGTCTGTCATAATATAATAGAGACAGTGTATCTACCAGGTCTGTCATAATATAACAGAGACAGTAGATCTAGCTGGTCTGTCAAATTATAATAGAGACAGTAGATCTAGCTGTTCTGTCATAATATAATAGAAACAGTAGATCTAGCTGGTCTGTCATATTATAATAGAGACAGTAGATCTAGCTGGTCTGTCATAATATAATAGAGATTGTAGTTTAACCTGGTCTGTCATAATAGAATAGAGACAGTAGATCTAGCTGGTCTGTCATAGTATAATAGAGACAGTAGATCTAGCTGGTCCGTCATAGTACAATAGAGACATAGAGACAGTAGATCCAGCTGGTCTGTCATTATATAATAGAGACAGTGTATCTACCAGGTCTGTCATAATATAACAGAGACAGTAGATCTACCCGGTATGTCAACATATAATAGAGACAGCAGATCTAGCTGGTCTGTCATATTATAATAGAGACAGTAGATCTAGCTGGTATGTCATAATATTATAGGGACAGTAGATCTAGCTGGTCTGTCATAATATAATAGAGACAGTGTATCTACCAGGTCTGTCATAATATAACAGAGACAGTAGATCTAGCTGGTCTGTCATAATATAACAGAGACAGTAGATCTACCTGGTATGTCAAAATATAATAGAGACAGTATATCTAGCTGGTCTGTCATAATATAATAGAGACAGTAGATCTAGCTGGTCTGTCATAATATAATAGAGACAGTAGATCTACCTGGTCTGTCATAGTATAATAGAGACAGTAGATCTAGCTGGTCTGTCATAATATAATAGAGATTGTAGTTTAACCTGGTCTGTCATAATAGAATAGAGACAGTAGATCTAGCTGGTCTGTCATAATATAATAGAGACAGTAGATCTACCTGGTCTGTCATAGTATAATAGAGACAGTAGATCTAGCTGGTCCGTCATAATATAACAGAGACAGTAGATCTACCTGGTATGTCAAAATATAATAGAGACAGTATATCTTGCTGGTCTGTCATAATATAATAGAGACAGTAGATCAAGCTGGTCTGTCATAATATAATAGAGACAGTAGATCTAGCTGGTCTGTCAAAACATAATAGAGACAGTAGATCTAGCTGGTCTGTCATAATATAATAGGGACAGTAGATCTAGCTGGTCTGTCATAATATAATAGAGACAGTAGATCTACCTGGTCTGTCATAGTATAATAGAGACAGTAGATCTAGCTGGTCCGTCATAGTACAATAGAGACATAGAGACAGTAGATCTAGCTGGTCTGTCATAATATAATAGAGACAGTAGATCAAGCTGGTCTGTCATAATATAATAGAGACAGTAGATCTACCTGGTCTGTCATAGTATAATAGAGACAGTAGATCTAGCTGGTCCGTCCTAGTACAATAGAGACATAGAGACAGTAGATCTAGCTGGTCTGTCAAAACATAATAGAGACAGTAGATCTAGCTGGTCTGTCATAATATAATAGGGACAGTAGATCTAGCTGGTCTGTCATAATATAATAGAGACAGTAGATCTACCTGGTCTGTCATAGTATAATAGATACAGTAGATCTAGCTGGTCCGTCATAGTACAATAGAGACATAGAGACAGTAGATCTAGCTGGTCTGTCATAATATAATAGAGACAGTAGATCAAGCTGGTCTGTCATAATATAATAGAGACAGTAGATCTAGCTGGTTTGTCAAAACATAATAGAGACAGTAGATCTAGCTGGTCTGTCATAATATAATAGGGACAGTAGATCTAGCTGGTCTGTCATAATATAATAGAGACAGTGTATCTACCAGGTCTGTCATAATATAACAGAGACAGTAGATCTAGCTGGTCTGTCAAAATATAATAGAGACAGTAGATCTAGCTGTTCTGTCATAATATAATAGAAACAGTAGATCTAGCTGGTCTGTCATATTATAATAGAGACAGTAGATCTAGCTGGTCTGTCATAATATAATAGAGATTGTAGTTTAACCTGGTCTGTCATAATAGAATAGAGACAGTAGATCTAGCTGGTCTGTCATAGTATAATAGAGACAGTAGATCTAGCTGGTCCGTCATAGTACAATAGAGACATAGAGACAGTAGATCCAGCTGGTCTGTCATAATATAATAGAGACAGTGTATCTACCAGGTCTGTCATAATATAACAGAGACAGTAGATCTAGCTGGTCTGTCATAATATAACAGAGACAGTAGATCTACCCGGTATGTCAAAATATAATAGAGACAGTAGATCTAGCTGGTCTGTCATATTATAATAGAGACAGTAGATCTAGCTGGTATGTCATAATATAATAGGGACAGTAGATCTAGCTGGTCTGTCATAATATAATAGAGACAGTGTATCTACCAGGTCTGTCATAATATAACAGAGACAGTAGATCTAGCTGGTCTGTCATAATATAACAGAGACAGTAGATCTACCTGGTATGTCAAAATATAATAGAGACAGTATATCTAGCTGGTCTGTCATAATATAATAGAGACAGTAGATCTAGCTGGTCTGTCATAATATAATAGAGACAGTAGATCTACCTGGTCTGTCATAGTATAATAGAGACAGTAGATCTAGCTGGTCTGTCATAATATAATAGAGATTGTAGTTTAACCTGGTCTGTCATAATAGAATAGAGACAGTAGATCTAGCTGGTCTGTCATAATATAATAGAGACAGTAGATCTACCTGGTCTGTCATAGTATAATAGAGACAGTAGATCTAGCTGGTCCGTCATAATATAACAGAGACAGTAGATCTACCTGGTATGTCAAAATATAATAGAGACAGTATATCTTGCTGGTCTGTCATAATATAATAGAGACAGTAGATCAAGCTGGTCTGTCATAATATAATAGAGACAGTAGATCTAGCTGGTCTGTCAAAACATAATAGAGACAGTAGATCTAGCTGGTCTTTCATAATATAATAGGGACAGTATATCTAGCTGGTCTGTCATAATATAATAGAGACAGTAGATCTACCTGGTCTGTCATAGTATAATAGAGACAGTAGATCTAGCTGGTCCGTCATAGTACAATAGAGACATAGAGACAGTAGATCTAGCTGGTCTGTCATAATATAATAGAGACAGTAGATCAAGCTGGTCTGTCATAATATAATAGAGACAGTAGATCTACCTGGTCTGTCATAGTATAATAGAGACAGTAGATCTAGCTGGTCCGTCATAGTACAATAGAGACATAGAGACAGTAGATCTAGCTGGTCTGTCAAAACATAATAGAGACAGTAGATCTAGCTGGTATGTCATAATATAATAGGGACAGTAGATCTAGCTGGTCTGTCATAATATAATAGAGACAGTAGATCTACCTGGTCTGTCATAGTATAATAGATACAGTAGATCTAGCTGGTCCGTCATAGTACAATAGAGACATAGAGACAGTAGATCTAGCTGGTCTGTCATAATATAATAGAGACAGTAGATCAAGCTGGTCTGTCATAATATAATAGAGACAGTAGATCTAGCTGGTTTGTCAAAACATAATAGAGACAGTAGATCTAGCTGGTCTGTCATAATATAATAGGGACAGTAGATCTAGCTGGTCTGTCATAATATAATAGAGACAGTGTATCTACCAGGTCTGTCATAATATAACAGAGACAGTAGATCTAGCTGGTCTGTCAAAATATAATAGAGACAGTAGATCTAGCTGTTCTGTCATAATATAATAGAAACAGTAGATCTAGCTGGTCTGTCATATTATAATAGAGACAGTAGATCTAGCTGGTCTGTCATAATATAATAGAGATTGTAGTTTAACCTGGTCTGTCATAATAGAATAGAGACAGTAGATCTAGCTGGTCTGTCATAGTATAATAGAGACAGTAGATCTAGCTGGTCCGTCATAGTACAATAGAGACATAGAGACAGAAGATCTAGCTGGTCTGTCATAATATAACAGAGACAGTAGATCTAGCTGGTCTGTCATAATATAATAGAGACAGTAGATCTAGCTGGTCTGTCATATTATAATAGAGACAGTAGATCTAGCTGGTATGTCATAATATAATAGGGACAGTAGATCTAGCTGGTCTGTCATAATATAATAGAGATTGTAGTTTAACCTGGTCTGTCATAGTATAATAGAGACAGTAGATCTAGCTGGTCCGTCATAGTACAATAGAGACATAGAGACAGTAGATCTAGCTGGTCTGTCATAATATAATAGAGACAGTAGATCAAGCTGGTCTGTCATAATATAATAGAGACAGTAGATCTAGCTGGTTTGTCAAAACATAATAGAGACAGTAGATCTAGCTGGTCTGTCATAATATAATAGGGACAGTAGATCTAGCTGGTCTGTCATAATATAATAGAGACAGTGTATCTACCAGGTCTGTCATAATATAACAGAGACAGTAGATCTAGCTGGTCTGTCAAAATATAATAGAGACAGTAGATCTAGCTGTTCTGTCATAATATAATAGAAACAGTAGATCTAGCTGGTCTGTCATATTATAATAGAGACAGTAGATCTAGCTGGTCTGTCATAATATAATAGAGATTGTAGTTTAACCTGGTCTGTCATAATAGAATAGAGACAGTAGATCTAGCTGGTCTGTCATAGTATAATAGAGACAGTAGATCTAGCTGGTCCGTCATAGTACAATAGAGACATAGAGACAGTAGATCCAGCTGGTCTGTCATAATATAACAGAGACAGTAGATCTACCCGGTATGTCAAAATATAATAGAGACAGTAGATTTAGTTGGTCTGTCATAATATAATAGAGATAGTAGATCTAGCTGGTATGTCATAATATAATAGAGACAGTAGATCTAGCTGGTCTGTCATAATATAATAGAGACAGTAGATCTACCTGGTCTGTCATAGTATAATAGAGACAGTAGATCTAGCTGGTCTGTCATAATATAACAGAGACAGTAGATCTACCTGGTATGTCAAAATATAATAGAGACAGTATATCTAGCTGGTCTGTCATAATATAATAGAGACAGTAGATCTAGCTGGTCTGTCATAATATAATAGAGACAGTAGATCTACCTGGTCTGTCATAGTATAATAGAGACAGTAGATCTAGCTGGTCTGTCATAATATAATAGAGATTGTAGTTTAACCTGGTCTGTCATAATAGAATAGAGACAGTAGATCTAGCTGGTCTGTCATAATATAATAGAGACAGTAGATCTACCTGGTCTGTCATAATATAATAGAGACAGTAGATCTAGCTGGTCCGTCATAGTACAATAGAGACATAGAGACAGTAGATCTAGCTGGTCTGTCATAATATAATAGAGACAGTAGATCTAGCTGGTTTGTCAAAACATAATAGAGACAGTAGATCTAGCTGGTCTGTCATAATATAATAGGGACAGTAGATCTAGCTGGTCTGTCATAATATAATAGAGACAGTAGATCTAGCTGGTTTGTCAAAACATAATAGAGAGTAGATCTAGCTGGTTTGTCAAAACATAATAGAGAGTAGATCTAGCTGGTCTGTCATAATATAATAGAGACAGTAGATCTACCTGGTCTGTCATAGTATAATAGAGACAGTAGATCTAGCTGGTCCGTCATAGTACAATAGAGACATAGAGACAGTAGATCTAGCTGGTCTGTCATAATATAATAGAGACAGTAGATCTAGCTGGTTTGTCAAAACATAATAGAGACAGTAGATCTACCTGGTATGTCAAAATATAATAGAGACAGTATATCTAGCTGGTCTGTCATAATATAATAGAGACAGTAGATCTAGCTGGTCTGTCATAATATAATAGAGACAGTAGATCTACCTGGTCTGTCATAGTATAATAGAGACAGTAGATCTAGCTGGTCTGTCATAATATAATAGAGATTGTAGTTTAACCTGGTCTGTCATAATAGAATAGAGACAGTAGATCTAGCTGGTCTGTCATAATATAATAGAGACAGTAGATCTACCTGGTCTGTCATAGAATAATAGAGACAGTAGATCTAGCTTGTCCGCCATAGTACAATAGAGACATAGAGACAGTAGATCTTGCTGGTCTGTCATAATATAATAGAGACAGTAGATCTAGCTGGTCTGTCATAATATAATAGACACAGTATATCGACCTGGTCTGTCATAATACAATAGAGACAGTAGATCTAGCTGGTCTGTCATAATATAACAGAGACAGTAGATCTAGCTGGTCTGTCATAATATAACAGAGACAGTAGATCTATATATTATATTATTATTATTATTATTATTATATTATCTACCTGGTATGTCAAAATATAATAGAGACAGTATATCTAGCTGGTCTGTCATAAAATAATAGAGACAGTAGATCTAGCTGGTCTGTCATATTATAATAGAGACAGTAGATCTAGCTTCTCTGTCATAATATAATAGAGACAGTAGATCTAGCTGGTCTGTCATAATATAATAGAGATAGAGACAGTTCTAGCCTGGTCTGTCATAATATAATAGAGACAGTAGATCTAGCTGGTCTGTCATAATATAATAGAGACAGTAGATCTACCTGGTCTGTCATAGTATAATAGAGACAGTAGATCTAGCTGGTCTGTCATAATATAATAGAGACAGTAGATCAAGCTGGTCTGTCATAATATAATAGAGACAGTAGATCTAGCTGGTTTGTCAAAACATAATAGAGACAGTAGATCTAGCTGGTCTGTCATAATATAATAGGGACAGTAGATCTAGCTGGTCTGTCATAATATAATAGAGACAGTAGATCTAGCTGGTTTGTCAAAACATAATAGAGACAGTAGATCTAGCTGGTCTGTCATAATATAATAGGGACAGTAGATCTAGCTGGTCTGTCTTAATATAATAGAGACAGTGTATCTACCAGGTCTGTCATAATATAACAGAGACAGTAGATCTAGCTGGTCTGTCATAATATAACAGAGACAGTAGATCTACCCGGTATGTCAAAATATAATAGAGACAGTAGATCTAGCTGGTCTGTCATAATATAATAGAGACAGTAGATCTAGCTGGTCTGTCATATTATAATAGAGACAGTAGATCTAGCTGGTATGTCATAATATTATAGAGACAGTAGATCTAGCTGGTCCGTCATAGTACAATAGAGACATAGAGACAGTAGATCTAGCTGGTCTGTCATAATATAATAGAGACAGTAGATCTAGCTGGTCTGTCATAATATAATAGAGACAGTGTATCTACCAGGTCTGTCATAATATAACAGAGACAGTAGATCTACCTGGTATGTCAAAATATAATAGAGACAGTAGATCTAGCTGGTCTGTCATCAAATAATAGACACAGCAGATCTAGCTGGTCTGTCATATTATAATAGAGACAGTAGATCTAGCTGGTCTGTCATAATATAATAGAGACAGTAGATCTAGCTGGTATGTCATAATATTATAGAGACAGTAGATCTAGCTGGTCCGTCATAGTACAATAGAGACATAGAGACAGTAGATCTAGCTGGTCTGTCATAATATAATAGAGACAGTAGATCAAGCTGGTCTGTCATAATATAATAGAGACAGTAGATCTAGCTGGTTTGTCAAAACATAATAGAGACAGTAGATCTAGCTGGTCTGTCATAATATAATAGGGACAGTAGATCTAGCTGGTCTGTCATAATATAATAGAGACAGTGTATCTACCAGGTCTGTCATAATATAACAGAGACAGTAGATCTAGCTGGTCTGTCATAATATAACAGAGACAGTAGATCTACCCGGTATGTCAAAATATAATAGAGACAGTAGATCTAGCTGGTCTGTCATATTATAATAGAGACAGTAGATCTAGCTGGTATGTCATAATATTATAGGGACAGTAGATCTAGCTGGTCTGTCATAATATAATAGAGACAGTGTATCTACCAGGTCTGTCATAATATAACAGAGACAGTAGATCTACCTGGTATGTCAAAATATAATAGAGACAGTATATCTACCTGGTATGTCAAAATATAAGAGACAGTAGATCTAGCTGGTCTGTCATAATATAATAGAGACAGTAGATCTAGCTGGTCTGTCAAATTATAATAGAGACAGTAGATCTAGCTGGTCTGTCATAATACAATAGACACAGTAGATCTACCTGGTCTGTCAAATTAGAATAGAGACAGTAGATATAGCTGGTCTGTCATCAAATAATAGACACAGCAGATCTAGCTGGTCTGTCATATTATAATAGAGACAGTAGATCTACCTGGTCTGTCAAATTAGAATAGAGACAGTAGATCTAGCTGGTCTGTCATCAAATAATAGAGACAGTAGATCTAGCTGGTCTGTCATATTATAATAGAGACAGTAGATCTACCTGGTCTGTCATAGTATAATAGAAACAGTAGAACTAGCTGGTCTGTCATAATACAATAGAGACAGTAGATCTAGCTGGTCTGTCATAATATAATAGGGACAGTAGATCTAGCTGGTCTGTCATTATATAATAGAGACAGTGTATCTACCAGGTCTGTCATAATATAACAGAGACAGTAGATCTAGCTGGTCTGTCATAATATAACAGAGACAGTAGATCTACCCGGTATGTCAAAATA
>NW_026277135.1:0-1314 GCF_023373465.1 Oncorhynchus keta | reverse complement strand
TGTTGAGCAGACAAGCCTATAGGCCTATGATACAGTAAGAATCACCCTGGGGAACACAGATGTTGAGCAGACAGCCTATAGGCCTATGATACAGTAAGAGATCACCGTGGGGAACACAGATGTTGAGCAGAGCAAGCCTATAGGCCTATGATACAGTAAGAGATCACCGTGGAGAACACAGATGTTGAGCAGACAAGCCTATAGGCCTATGATACAGTAAGAGATCACCGTGGGGAACACAGATGTTGAGCAGACAAGCCTATAGGCCTATGATACAGTAAGAGATCACCGTAGGGGAACACAGATGTTGAGCAGACAAGCCTATAGGCCTATGATACAGTAAGAGATCACCGTAGGGGAACACAGATGTTGAGCAGACAAGCCTATAGGCCTATGATACAGTAAGAGATCACCGTGGGGAACACAGATGTTGAGCAGACAAGCCTATAGGCCTATGATACAGTAAGAGATCACCGTAGGAACACAGATGTTGAGCAGACAAGCCTATAGGCCTATGATACAGTAAGAGATCACCGTGGGGAACACAGATGTTGAGCAGACAAGCCTATAGGCCTATGATACAGTAAGAGATCACCGTGGGGAACACAGATGTTGAGCAGACAAGCCTATAGGCCTATGATACAGTAAGAGATCACCGTGGGGAACACAGATGTTGAGCAGACAAGCCTATAGGCCTATGATACAGTAAGAGATCACCGTGAGGAACACAGATGTTGAGCAGACAAGCCTATAGGCCTATGATACAGTAAGAGATCACCGTGGGAACACAGATGTTGAGCAGACAAGCCTATAGGCCTATGATACAGTAAGAGATCACCGTGGGGAACACAGATGTTGAGCAGACAAGCCTATAGGCCTATGATACAGTAAGAGATCACCGTGGGGAACACAGATGTTGAGCAGACAAGCCTATAGGCCTATGATACAGTAAGAGATCACCGTGGGGAACACAGATGTTGAGCAGACAAGCCTATAGGCCTATGATACAGTAAGAGATCACCGTAGGGAACACAGATGTTGAGCAGACAAGCCTATAGGCCTATGATACAGTAAGAGATCACCGTGGGGAACACAGATGTTGAGCAGACAAGCCTATAGGCCTATGATACAGTAAGAGATCACCGTGGGGAACACAGATGTTGAGCAGACAAGCCTATAGGCCTATGATACAGTAAGAGATCACCGTGGGGAACACAGATGTTGAGCAGACAAGCCTATAGGCCTATGATACAGTAAGAGATCACCGTGGGGAACACAGATGTTGAGCAGACAAGCCTATAGGCCTATGATACA
>NW_026277134.1:0-3006 GCF_023373465.1 Oncorhynchus keta | reverse complement strand
GCAGTGGTAGCTAATGACCATGGTTCAAGACAGTGGTAGCTAATGGCCATGATCCAAGACAGTGGTAGCAAATGGCCATGGTTCAAGGCAGTGGTAGCAAATGGCCATGGTTCAAGGCAGTGGTAGCTAATGGCCATGGTTCAAGGCAGTGGTAGCTAATGGCCATGGTTCAAGACAGTGGTAGCTAATGGCCATGCTCCAAGGCAGTGATAGCTAATGGCCATGGTTCAAGGCAGTGGTAGCTAATGGCCATGCTCCAAGACAGTGGTAGCTAATGGCCATGATCCAAGGCAGTGGTAGTTAATGACCATGCTCCAAGACAGTAGTAGTTAATGGCCATGACCCAAGACAGTGGTAGTTAATGGCCATGCTCCAAGACAGTGGTAGCTAATGGCCATGGTTCAAGGCAGTGGTAGTTAATGGCCATGACCCAAGACAGTGGTAGTTAATGGCCATGATCCAAGACAGTGGTAGCTAATGGCCATGCTCCAAGACAGTGGTAGCTAATAGCCATGGTTCAAGACAGTGGTAGCTAATGGCCATGGTTCAAGACAGTGGTAGCTAATGGCCATGCTCCAAGACAGTGGTAGCAAATGGCCATGGTTCAAGACAGTGGTAGCTAATGGCCATGGTTCAAGGCAGTGGTAGCTAATGGCCATGGTTCAAGACAGTGGT
Organism: Oncorhynchus keta; assembly: GCF_023373465.1. Classification (NCBI taxonomy): domain Eukaryota; kingdom Metazoa; phylum Chordata; class Actinopteri; order Salmoniformes; family Salmonidae; genus Oncorhynchus; species Oncorhynchus keta. The sequence goes on along the minus strand of NW_026277134.1, from coordinate 2,331 downwards.
AGCTAATGGCCATGCTCCAAGGCAGTGATAGCTAATGGCCATGGTTCAAGGCAGTGGTAGCTAATGGCCATGCTCCAAGACAGTGGTAGCTAATGGCCATGGTTCAAGACAGTGGTAGCTAATGGCCATGCTCCAAGACAGTGGTAGCAAATGGCCATGGTTCAAGACAGTGGTAGCTAATGGCCATGGTTCAAGGCAGTGGTAGCTAATGGCCATGGTTCAAGACAGTGGTAGCTAATGGCCATGCTCCAAGACAGTGGTAGCTAATGGCCATGGTTCAAGACAGTGGTAGCTAATGGCCATGGTTCAAGGCAGTGGTAGTTAATGGCCATGATCCAAGACAGTGGTAGTTAATGGCCATGGTTCAAGGCAGTGGTAGCTAATGGCCATGATCCAAGACAGTGGTAGCTAATGGCCATGCTCCAAGACAGTGGTAGCTAATGGCCATGGTTCAAGACAGTGGTAGCTAATGGCCATGGTTCAAGACAGTGGTAGCTAATGGCCATGCTCCAAGACAGTGGTAGCAAATGGCCATGGTTCAAGACAGTGGTAGCTAATGGCCATGGTTCAAGGCAGTGGTAGCTAATGGCCATGGTTCAAGACAGTGGTAGCTAATGGCCATGGTTCAAGACAGTGGTAGCTAATGGCCATGGTTCAAGACAGTGGTAGCTAATGGCCATGGTTCAAGGCAGTGGTAGCTAATGGCCATGCTCCAAGACAGTGGTAGCTAATGGCCATGGTTCAAGGCAGTGGTAGCTAATGGCCATGCTCCAAGGCAGTGATAGCTAATGGCCATGGTTCAAGGCAGTGGTAGCTAATGGCCATGCTCCAAGACAGTGGTAGCTAATGGCCATGGTTCAAGGCAGTGGTAGCTAATGGCCATGATCCAAGACAGTGGTAGCAAATGGCCATGGTTCAAGACAGTGGTAGCTAATGGCCATGGTTCAAGGCAGTGGTAGCTAATGGCCATGGTTCAAGACAGTGGTAGCTAATGGCCATGCTCCAAGGCAGTGATAGCTAATGGCCATGGTTCAAGACAGTGGTAGCTAATGGCCATGCTCCAAGACAGTGGTAGCAAATGGCCATGGTTCAAGACAGTGGTAGCTAATGGCCATGGTTCAAGGCAGTGGTAGCTAATGGCCATGGTTCAAGACAGTGGTAGCTAATGGCCATGCTCCAAGGCAGTGATAGCTAATGGCCATGGTTCAAGGCAGTGGTAGCTAATGGCCATGCTCCAAGACAGTGGTAGCTAATGGCCATGATCCAAGGCAGTGGTAGTTAATGACCATGCTCCAAGACAGTAGTAGTTAATGGCCATGACCCAAGACAGTGGTAGTTAATGGCCATGCTCCAAGACAGTGGTAGCTAATGGCCATGGTTCAAGGCAGTGGTAGTTAATGGCCATGACCCAAGACAGTGGTAGTTAATGGCCATGACCCAATACAGTGGTAGCTAACGGTAGAAAGTAACACAGATGAGGATAGGGACATTTCTCCACTGTACCCAAGAATATGCAACCCATTGGAAATAGTTACTGTAGCTACTAGTTTCTTTGTTTTCCATGTAATAAAATAACTGAACAATATTGTACATGTTGATTGTATTGTCTATAAAAGAAAATTCTAAATAATTTAAAAAAATAGAAAATCTGAACCGTTCAGCTCCAACTCCAGAACTGAAATTCTAGGAGAACATTTTATTATTTATAATCTATCTATTCATTTGGCATGGCTCAAGTGGACAGTCTGTTTGACCCTGTCCTGCTGGGATAACCATGACGGAGATGGAGTGAAATGGAGTCAATGACCTCTGTTAGGGAGGAAATGTCACCACTTCTCTACAGTCCTTTAAACGGTGTGACACTGACAGTCATCCCTGTAACAGCACAGTGAAACCACCACAGAGAGTTAAAACCAACCACAGATCTAAATGTGTGTTTGTGCTGGTCCAATGAAGGGGGAGAGTGAGGGAGAGTGAGGGAGAGTGTGTTCTTTGACGGTCGCCTGGTGTGCATGCCAGCTCTACATTTAACACAATGATGTGAGCGCCGGCAGCTCCATGGGGGTTCTCTGCAGGCCTGCAGCGTTGCATATGCTCCAGTACTGAGCGGAGGATGTCAGCCTGTATTTTAGGCCCTGTCGCAACAGGAAGGCAAATACTCGGAGACTTGGAAATCGCTTCAAAGGCAGAAAATAGCCACTCTCTCGGAAATTGGTGTGATATCACTGTTTGAGTTTGAACTCTGTGGGTTGTAAGGAGGGGGTCTGGTAAATATTGAGCAAGAATCCCATGCTTGGAAGAGAGGAGATTTAGTGGGCGTGACTCAAGACA
>NW_026277133.1:0-23098 GCF_023373465.1 Oncorhynchus keta | reverse complement strand
GTTATTGGGGTCAAATTTGTCTCCACTTTTCTCTCTCTGCACCTTTCTTACTCTACATCTGTCTGTCTGTCTGTCTGTCTGTCTGTCTGTCTGTCTGTCTGTAGTGTTCTCGCTCCTGTGACGGAGGTTACCGTGTGCGTGAGGTGTGTTGTCTTGCCGACAACGTGACCCCAAGTGAGCTGTGTGACCTCAGTGCGACCCCTGAGAGTCGGGAGGATTGTAACACCCAGCCCTGTTTACCTGAGACAGGTATGACCTCCCTCCTCCATCCATCCATCAATCTATCCCTTCTTTCCTCTCCCTCCCTCCTCCACTCTCTCCATCCCTCTCTCCTCCTCCCTCTACCCTCTCTCCTCTCCTCCTCCCTCTCTCACACCACCCAACACACTGTGTAATGTCTCCTCTAGTCTCATCGTATAGTATCCAGTACTATATCTGAGTAATGTCTCCTCTAGTCTCATCATGTAGTATCCAGTACTTTATCTGTGTAATGTCTCCTCTAGTCTCATCATGTAGTATCCAGTACTATATCTGTGCAAAGTCTCTCTCCTCTAGTCTCATCATGTAGTAACCAGTACTATATCTGTGTAATGTCTCCTCTAGTCTCATCATGTAGTATTCAGTACTATATCTGTGTAATGTCTCTAGTCTCATCATGTAGTATCCAGTACTATATCTGTGCAAAGTCTCTCTCCGTTTGTCTCATCATGTAGTATCCAGTACTATATCTGTGTAATGTCTCCTCTAGTCTCATCATGTAGTATTCAGTACTATATCTGTGTAATGTCTCTAGTCTCATCATGTAGTATCCAGTACTATATATGTGCAAAAGTCTCTCTCCTCTAGTCTCATCATGTAGTATCCAGTACTATATCTGTGTAATGTCTCTAGTCTCATCATGTAGTATCCAGTACTATATCTGTGTAATGTCTCCTCTAGTCTCATCATGTAGTATCCAGTACTATATCTGTGTAATGTCTCTAGTCTCATCATGTAGTATCCAGTACTATATCTGTGTAATGTCTCCTCTAGTCTCATCATGTAGTATCCAGTACTATATCTGTGTAATGTCTCTAGTCTCATCATGTAGTATCCAGTACTATATCTGTGTAATGTCTCCTCTAGTCTCATCATGTAGTAACCAGTACTATATCTGTGTAATGTCTCCTCTAGTCTCATCATGTAGTATCCAGTACTATATCTGTGTAATGTCTCCTCTAGTCTTATCATGTAGTAACCAGTACTATATCTGTGCAAAGTCTCTCTCCTCTAGTCTCATCATGTAGTATCCAGTACTATATCTGTGTAATGTCTCTAGTCTCATCATGTAGTATCCAGTACTATATCTGTGTAATGTCTCCTCTAGTCTCATCATGTAGTAACCAGTACTATATCTGTGTAATGTCTCCTCTAGTCTCATCATGTAGTAACCAGTACTATATCTGTGCAAAGTCTCTCTCCTCTAGTCTCATCATGTAGTATCCAGTACTATATCTGTGTAATGTCTCTAGTCTCATCATGTAGTAACCAGTACTATATCTGTGTAATGTCTCCTCATGTAGTATTCAGTACTATATCTGTGTAATGTCTCTAGTCTCATCATGTAGTATCCAGTACTATATCTGTGTAATGTCTCCTCATGTAGTAACCAGTACTATATCTGTGTAATGTCTCTAGTCTCATCATGTAGTAACCAGTACTATATCTGTGTAATGTCTCCTCATGTAGTAACCAGTACTATATATGTGTAATGTCTCCTCATGTAGTAACCAGTACTATATCTGTGTAATGTCTCCTCTAGTCTCATCGTGTAGTGACCAGTACTATAACTGCGTGTTCGTGGTCCAGGCCAGGTTGTGTGTGTACTCCTACTACAGGACTGCCTGCTGCTCATCCTGCTCCGTCATCACACACACACACTCCTCAAGAACCACCTCCGCAGCACACACACACACACACACACACACTCCTCAAGAACCTCCTCCGCAGGTGATGACTTCCCCAGATAATAGTTGGTCTCCCTAACAGAGATCACCTGGCTCCTGGAAAACACACCTGAAGGAAACACACCTGAAGGAAACACACCTGAAGGAAACACACCTGAAGGAAACACACCTGTATCAACACCATCACTCACCAGGCCTCACCTCCACCTGAACACACCTGTATCAACACCATCACTCACCTGGCCTCACCTCCACCTGAACACACCTGTATCAACACCAACACTCACCTGGCCTCACCTCCACCTGACCACACCTGTATCAACACCAACACTCACCTGGCCTCACCTCCACCTGAACACACCTGTATCAACACCATCACTCACCTGGCCTCACCTCCACCTGACCACACCTGTATCAACACCAACACTCACCTGGCCTCACCTCCACCTGACCACACCTGTATCAACAGCAACACTCACCTGGCCTCACCTCCACCTGAACACCTGTATCAACACTCACCTGGCCTCACCTCCACCTGAACACCTGTATCAACACCATCACTCACCTGGCCTCACCTCCACCTGAACACCTGTATCAACACTCACCTGGCCTCACCTCCACCTGAACACCTGTATCAACACCAACACTCACCTGGCCTCACCTCCACCTGAACACCTGTATCAACACTCACCAGGCCTCACCTCCACCTGAACACCTGTATCAACACCAACACTCACCTGGCCTCACCTCCACCTGAACACCTGTATCAACACTCACCTGGCCTCACCTCCACCTGAACACCTGTATCAACACTCACCTGGCCTCACCTCCACCTGAACACCTGTATCAACACCAACACTCACCTGGCCTCAACTCCACCTGAACACCTGTATCAACACCAACACTCACCTGGCCTCACCTCCACCTGAACACCTGTATCAACACTCACCTGGCCTCACCTCCACCTGAACACCTGTATCAACACCAACACTCACCTGGCCTCACCTCCACCTGAACACCTGTATCGACACTCACCTGGCCTCACCTGAACACCGGACTCCATTATCAAAACACTCCAGTGACCAAGCCCTTGATTTTCTCAAACTTGTTCACACATCCGTTTGCTCACTATTGATATTGTTCATGTTAAAACTTCCGGCTTCACTTCCTCATCTGTCGTTGTTTATGTCTTGTGATGCACCAGGTTTATATTAAACAACCCAACTACAGTATATAAAGACTTTCAATAATCTGGGACTTTGATTATTTAGAAGGAGGACAGAAGAGAGCTCTGTTTCCACGCCGACGGAGGAATGCAAACGTGTCCACAGGGTTGACCTGCGGTGGGGAGTGTATGGAGTCAGAACGTTGGACGCTTTAACTCGATGACCAAGTCAGACCTCCTGAGAGGAGATATCTATTATCTCTGCTGTCAATTGAGAAAGCAAAACTGGACGCAGAACATTAAGAGGATGGTATCATCTGAGGAGACTCCTAGGGTGATGGTATTATCTGAGGAGACTCCTAGGGTGATGGTATTATCTGAGGAGATTCCTAGGGTGATGGTATTATCTGAGGAGATTCCTAGGGTGATGGTATTATCTGAGGAGATTCCTAGGGTGATGGTATTATCTGAGGAGACTCCTAGGGTGATGGTATTATCTGAGGAGATTCCTAGGGTGATGGTATTATCTGAGGAGACTCCTAGGGTGATGGTAGTATCTGAGGAGACTCCTAGGGTGATGGTATTATGTGAGGAGACTCCTAGGGTGATGGTATTATGTGAGGAGACTCCTAGGGTGATGGTATTATCTGAGGAGATTCCTGGGGTGATGGTATTATCTGAGGAGACTCCTAGGGTGATGGTATCATCTGAGGAGATTACTAGGGTGATGGTATTATCTGAGGAGACTCCTAGGGTGATGGTATTATCTGAGGAGATTCCTAGGGTGATGGTATTATCTGAGGAGACTCCTAGGGTGATGGTATTATCTGAGGAGATTCCTAGGGTGATGGTATTATCTGAGGAGATTCCTAGGGTGATGGTATTATCTGAGGAGACTCCTAGGGTGATGGTATTATCTGAGGAGACTCCTAGGGTGATGGTATTATGTGAGGAGATTCCTAGGGTGATGGTATTATCTGAGGAGATTCCTAGGGTGATGGTATTATCTGAGGAGATTCCTAGGGTGATGGTATTATCTGAGGAGACTCCTAGGGTGATGGTATTATCTGAGGAGACTCCTAGGGTGTTGGTATTATCTGAGGAGATTCCTGGGGTGATGGTATTATCTGAGGAGACTCCTAGGGTGATGGTATCATCTGAGGAGATTCCTAGGGTGATGGTATTATCTGAGGAGATTCCTAGGGTGATGGTATTATCTGAGGAGACTCCTAGGGTGATGGTATTATCTGAGCAGACTCCTAGGGTTGGTATTATCTGAGGAGACTCCTAGGGTGATGGTATTATCTGAGGAGATTCCTGGGGTGATGGTATTATCTGAGGAGACTCCTAGGGTGATGGTATCATCTGAGGAGATTCCTGGGGTGATGGTATTATCTGAGGAGACTCCTAGGGTGATGGTATTATCTGAGCAGACTCCTAGGGTGATGGTATTATCTGAGGAGACTCCTAGGGTGATGGTATTATCTGAGGAGACTCCTAGGGTGATGGTATTATCTGAGGAGACTCCTAGGGTGATGTTATTATCTGAGGAGACTCCTAGGGTGATGGTATTATCTGAGGAGATTCCTAGGGTGATGGTATTATCTGAGGAGATTCCTAGGGTGATGGTATTATCTGAGGAGATTCCTAGGGTGATGGTATTATCTGAGGAGATTCCTAGGGTGACGGTATTATCTGAGGAGACTCCTAGGGTGATGGAATTATCTGAGGAGACTCCTAGGGTGATGGTATTATCTGAGCAGACTCCTAGGGTTGGTATTATCTGAGGAGATTCCTAGGGTGATGGTATTATCTGAGGAGACTCCTAGGGTGATGGTATTATCTGAGGAGACACCTAGGGTGATGGTATTATCTGAGGAGATTCCTAGGGTGATGGTATTATCTGAGGAGACTCCTAGGGTGATGGTATTATCTGAACAGACTCCTAGGGTTGGTATTATCTGAGGAGACTCCTAGGGTGATGGTATTATCTGAGGAGATTCCGAGGGTGATGGTATTATCTGAGGAGATTCCTAGGGTGATGGTATTATCTGAGGAGATTCCTAGGGTGATGGTATTATCTGAGGAGATTCCTAGGGTGATGGTATTATCTGAGGAGACTCCTATGGTGATGGTATTATCTGAGGAGACTCCTAGGATGATGGTATTATGTGAGGAGACTCCTAGGGTGATGGTATTATCTGAGGAGATTCCTAGGGTGATGGTATTATCTGAGGAGACTCCTAGGTTGATGGTATTATCTGAGGAGATTCCTAGGGTGATGGTATTATCTGAGGAGACTCCTAGGATGATGGTATTATGTGAGGAGACTCCTAGGGTGATGGTATTATCTGAGGAGATTCCTAGGGTGATGGTATTATCTGAGGAGACTCCTAGGTTGATGGTATTATCTGAGGAGATTCCTAGGGTGATGGTATTATCTGAGGAGACTCCTAGGTTGATGGTATTATCTGAGGAGATTCCTAGGGTGATGGTATTATCTGAGGAGACTCCTAGGGTGATGGTATTATCTGAGCAGACTCCTAGGGTTGGTATTATCTGAGGAGATTCCTAGGGTGATGGTATTATCTGAGGAGACTCCTAGGGTGATGGTATTATCTGAGGAGATTCCTAGGGTGATGGTATTATCTGAGGAGACTCCTAGGGTGATGGTATTATCTGAGGAGATTCCTAGGGTGATGGTATTATCTGAGGAGACTCCTAGGGTGATGGTATTATCTGAGCAGACTCCTAGGGTTGGTATTATCTGAGGAGACTCCTAGGGTGATGGTATTATCTGAGGAGACTCCTAGGGTGATGGTATTATCTGAGGAGATTCCTAGGGTGATGGTATTATCTGAGGAGACTCCTAGGGTGATGGTATTATCTGAGGAGACTCCTAGGGTGATGGTATTATCTGAGGAGACTCCTAGGGTGATGGTATTATCTGAGGAGACTCCTAGGGTGATGGTATTATCTGAGGAGACTCCTAGGGTGATGGTATTATCTGAGGAGATTCCTAGGGTGATGGTATTATCTGAGGAGACTCCTATGGTGATGGTATTATCTGAGAAGATTCCTAGGGTGATGGTATTATCTGAGGAGACTCCAAGGGTGATGGTATTATCTGAGGAGACTCCTAGGATTGGTATTATCTGAGGAGACTCCTAGGGTGATGGTATTATCTGAGGAGACTCCTAGGGTGATGGTATTATCTGAGGAGACTCCTAGGGCGATGGAATTATCTGAGGAGACTCCTAGGGTGATGGTATTATCTGAGGAGATTCCTAGGGTGATGGTATTATCTAAGGAGACTCCTAGGGTGATGGTATTATCTGAGGAGATTCCTAGGGTGATGGTATTATCTGAGGAGACTCCTAGGGTGATGGTATTATCTGAGCAGACTCCTAGGATTGGTATTATCTGAGGAGACTCCTAGGGTGATGGTATTATCTGAGGAGACTCCTAGGGTGATGGTATTATCTGAGGAGATTCCTAGGGTGATGGTATTATCTGAGGAGACTCCTAGGGTGATGGTATTATCTGAGGAGTCTGCTATGGTGATATGTGGTGATGGTATTATCTGAGGAGACTCCTATGGTGATGGTATTATCTGAGGAGACTCCTAGGATGATGGTATTATGTGAGGAGACTCCTAGGGTGATGGTATTATCTGAGGAGATTCCTAGGGTGATGGTATTATCTGAGGAGACTCCTAGGTTGATGGTATTATCTGAGGAGATTCCTAGGGTGATGGTATTATCTGAGGAGACTCCTAGGGTGATGGTATTATCTGAGCAGACTCCTAGGGTTGGTATTATCTGAGGAGATTCCTAGGGTGATGGTATTATCTGAGGAGACTCCTAGGGTGATGGTATTATCTGAGGAGATTCCTAGGGTGATGGTATTATCTGAGGAGCCTCCTAGGGTGATGGTATTATCTGAGGAGATTCCTAGGGTGATGGTATTATCTGAGGAGACTCCTAGGTGATGGTATTATCTGAGCAGACTCCTAGGGTTGGTATTATCTGAGGAGACTCTAGGGTGATGGTATTATCTGAGGAGACTCCTAGGGTGATGGTATTATCTGAGGAGATTCCTAGGGTGATGGTATTATCTGAGGAGACTCCTAGGGTGATGGTATTATCTGAGGAGACTCCTAGGGTGATGGTATTATCTGAGGAGACTCCTAGGGTGATGGTATTATCTGAGGAGACTCCTAGGGTGATGGTATTATCTGAGGAGACTCCTAGGGTGATGGAATTATCTGAGGAGACTCCTAGGGTGATGGTATTATCTGAGGAGATTCCTAGGGTGATGGTATTATCTGAGGAGACTCCTATGGTGATGGTATTATCTGAGAAGATTCCTAGGGTGATGGTATTATCTGAGGAGACTCCAGGGGTGATGGTATTATCTGAGCAGACTCCTAGGATTGGTATTATCTGAGGAGACTCCTAGGGTGATGGTATTATCTGAGGAGACTCCTAGGGTGATGGTATTATCTGAGGAGATTCCTAGGGTGATGGAATTATCTGAGGAGACTCCTAGGGTGATGGTATTATCTGAGGAGATTCCTAGGGTGATGGTATTATCTGAGGAGACTCCTAGGGTGATGGTATTATCTGAGGAGATTCCTAGGGGTATGGTATTATCTGAGGAGACTCCTAGGGTGATGGTATTATCTGAGCAGACTCCTAGGATTGGTATTATCTGAGGAGACTCCTAGGGTGATGATATTATCTGAGGAGACTCCTAGGGTGATGGTATTATCTGAGGAGACTCCTAGGGTGATGGTATTATCTGAGGAGACTGCTATGGTGATATGTGGTGATGGTATTACCTGAGGAGACTCCTAGGGTGATGGTATTATCTGAGGAGACTGCTATGGTGATATGTGGTGATGGTATTATCTGAGGAGACTCCTAGGGTGATGGTATTATTTGAGAAGACTCCTAGGGTGATGGTATTATCTGAGGAGAATCCTTGGGTGATGGTATTATCTGGGGAGACTCCTAGGGTGATATGTGGTGATGGTATCATCTGAGTAGACTCCTAGGCTGATATATTGTGATGGTATCATCTGAGAAGACTCCTAGGGTGATGGTATCATCTGAGAAGACTCCTTGGGTGATGGTATTATCTGAGAAGGGTGATAATGTGGTGATGGTGTTATCTGAGGAGATTCCTGGGGTGATGGTATTATCTGAGGAGACTCCTAGGGTGATGGTATCATCTGAGGAGATTCCTAGGGTGATGCTATTATCTGAGGAGACTCCTAGGGTGATGGTATTATCTGAGCAGACTCCTAGGGTTGGTATTATCTGAGGAGACTCCTAGGGTGATGGTATTATCTGAGGAGACTCCTAGGGTGATGGTATTATCTGAGGAGTTTCCTAGGGTGATGGTATTATCTGAGGAGACTCCTAGGGTGATGGTATTATCTGAGGAGATTCCTAGGGTGATGGTATTATCTGAGGAGATTCCTAGGGTGATGGTATTATCTGAGGAGATTCCTAGGGTGATGGTATTATCTGAGGAGATTCCTAGGGTGATGGTATTATCTGAGGAGATTCCTAGGGTGATGGTATTATCTGAGGAGACTCCCTAGGGTGATGGTATTATCTGAGAGACTCCTAGGGTGATGGTATTATGTGAGGAGACTCTAGGGTGATGGTATTATCTGAGGGACTCTAGGTGATGGTATTATCTGAGGAGATTCCTAGGGTGATGGTATTATCTGAGGAGACTCCTAGGGTGATGGTATTATCTGAGCAGACTCCTAGTGTTGGTATTATCTGAGGAGTCTCCTAGGGTGATGGTATTATCTGAGGAGATTCCTAGGGTGATGGTATTATCTGAGGAGATTCCTAGGGTGATGGTATTATCTGAGGAGATTCCTAGGGTGATGGTATTATCTGAGGAGACTCCTAGGGTGATGGTATTATCTGAGGAGACTCCTAGGGTGATGGTATTATGTGAGGAGACTCCTAGGGTGATGGTATTATCTGAGGAGATTCCTAGGGTGATGGTATTATCTGAGGAGACTCCTAGGGTGATGGTATTATCTGAGGAGATTCCTAGGGTGATGGTATTATCTGAGGAGATTCCTAGGGTGATGGTATTATCTGAGGAGATTCCTAGGGTGATGGTATTATCTGAGGAGATTCCTAGGGTGATGGTATTATCTGAGGAGACTCCTAGGGTGATGGTATTATCTGAGGAGATTCCTAGGGTGATGGTATTATCTGAGGAGATTCCTAGGGTGATGGTATTATCTGAGGAGACTCCTAGGGTGATGGTATTATCTGAGCAGACTCCTAGGGTTGGTATTATCTGAGGAGTCTCCTAGGGTGATGGTATTATCTGAGGAGATTCCTAGGGTGATGGTATTATCTGAGGAGATTCCTAGGGTGATGGTATTATCTGAGGAGATTCCTAGGGTGATGGTATTATCTGAGGAGACTCCTAGGGTGATGGTATTATCTGAGGAGACTCCTAGGGTGATGGTATTATGTGAGGAGACTCCTAGGGTGATGGTATTATCTGAGGAGATTCCTAGGGTGATGGTATTATCTGAGGAGACTCCTAGGGTGATGGTATTATCTGAGGAGATTCCTAGGGTGATGGTATTATCTGAGGAGACTCCTAGGGTGATGGTATTATCTGAGGAGATTACTAGGGTGATGGTATTATGTGAGGAGACTCCTAGGGTGATGGTATTATCTGAGGAGATTCCTAGGGTGATGGTATTATCTGAGGAGACTCCTAGGGTGATGGTATTATCTGAGGAGATTCCTAGGGTGATGGTATTATCTGAGGAGACTCCTAGGGTGATGGTATTATCTGAGCAGACTCCTAGGGTTGGTATTATCTGAGGAGATTCCTAGGGTGATGGTATTATCTGAGGAGACTCCTAGGGTGATGGTATTATCTGAGGAGACTCCTAGGGTGATGGTATTATCTGAGGAGATTCCTAGGGTGATGGTATTATCTGAGGAGATTCCTAGGGTGATGGTATTATCTGAGGAGACTCCTAGGGTGATGGTATTATCTGAGCAGACTCCTAGGGTTGGTATTATCTGAGGAGATTCCTAGGGTGATGGTATTATCTGAGGAGACTCCTAGGGTGATGGTATTATCTGAGGAGACTCCTAGGGTGATGGTATTATCTGAGGAGATTCCTAGGGTGATGGTATTATCTGAGGAGACTCCTAGGGTGATGGTATTATCTGAACAGACTCCTAGGGTTGGTATTATCTGAGGAGACTCCTAGGGTGATGGTATTATCTGAGGAGATTCCTAGGGTGATGGTATTATCTGAGGAGATTCCTAGGGTGATGGTGTTATCTGAGGAGATTCCTAGGGTGATGGTATTATCTGAGGAGATTCCTAGGGTGATGGTATTATCTGAGGAGACTCCTAGGGTGATGGTATTATCTGAGGAGACTCCTAGGGTGATGGTATTATGTGAGGAGACTCCTAGGGTGATGGTATTATCTGAGGAGATTCCTAGGGTGATGGTATTATCTGAGGAGACTCCTAGGTTGATGGTATTATCTGAGGAGATTCCTAGGGTGATGGTATTATCTGAGGAGACTCCTAGGGTGATGGTATTATCTGAGCAGACTCCTAGGGTTGGTATTATCTGAGGAGATTCCTAGGGTGATGGTATTATCTGAGAGACTCTAGGGTGATGGTATTATCTGAGGAGATTCCTAGGGTGATGGTATTATCTGAGGAGACTCCTAGGGTGATGGTATTATCTGAGGAGATTCCTAGGGTGATGGTATTATCTGAGGAGACTCTAGGGTGATGGTATTATCTGAGCAGACTCTAGGGTTGGTATTATCTGAGGAGACTCTAGGGTGATGGTATTATCTGAGGAGACTCCTAGGGTGATGGTATTATCTGAGGAGATTCCTAGGGTGATGGTATTATCTGAGGAGACTCTAGGTGATGGTATTATCTGAGGAGACTCTAGGGTGATGGTATTATCTGAGGGACTCCTAGGGTGATGGTATTATCTGAGGAGACTCCTAGGGTGATGGTATTATCTGAGGAGACTCCTAGGGTGATGGTATTATCTGAGGAGATTCCTAGGGTGATGGTATTATCTGAGGAGACTCCTATGGTGATGGTATTATCTGAGAAGATTCCTAGGGTGATGGTATTATCTGAGGAGACTCCAAGGGTGATGGTATTATCTGAGGAGATTCCTAGGGTGATGGTATTATCTGAGGAGACTCCTAGGGTGATGGTATTATCTGAGGAGACTCCTAGGGTGATGGTATTATCTGAGGAGACTCCTAGGGCGATGGAATTATCTGAGGAGACTCCTAGGGTGATGGTATTATCTGAGGAGATTCCAAGGGTGATGGTATTATCTAAGGAGACTCCTAGGGTGATGGTATTATCTGAGGAGATTCCTAGGGTGATGGTATTATCTGAGGAGACTCCTAGGGTGATGGTATTATCTGAGCAGACTCCTAGGATTGGTATTATCTGAGGAGACTCCTAGGGTGATGGTATTATCTGAGGAGACTCCTAGGGTGATGGTATTATCTGAGGAGACTGCTATGGTGATATGTGGTGATGGTATTATCTGAGGAGACTCCTAGGGTGATGGTATTATTTGAGAAGACTCCTAGGGTGATATGTGGTGATGGTATCATCTGAGAAGACTCCTAGGGTGATGGTATCATCTGAGAAGACTCCTTGGGTGATGGTATTATCTGAGAAGGGTGATAATGTGGTGATGGTGTTATCTGAGGAGACTCCTAGGGTGATGGTATTATCTGAGGAGACTCCTAGGGTGATGGTATTATCTGAGGAGATTCCTAGGGTGATGGTATTATCTGAGGAGATTCCTAGGGTGATGGTATTATCTGAGGAGATTCCTAGGGTGATGGTATTATCTGAGGAGACTCCTAGGGTGATGGTATTATCTGAGGAGACTCCTAGGGTGATGGTATTATCTGAGGAGACTCATAGGGTGATATGTGGTGATGGTATTATCTGACGAGCCTCCTAGGGTGATGGTATTATCTGAGGAGACTCCTCGGGTGATGGTATTATCTGAGGAGACTCCTAGGGTGATTTGCAGTGATGGTATTATCTGAGGAGACTCCTAGGGTGATATGTGGTGATGGTATTATCTGACGAGCCTCCTAGGGTGATGGTATTATCTGAGGAGACTCCTCGGGTGATGGTATTATCTGAGGAGACTCCTAGGGTGATTTGCAGTGATGGTATTATGTGAGGAGACTCCTAGGGTGATATGTGGTGATGGTATTATATTATATTATATAGTCCTCTAGTCCTCAAGTCCTCAAGTCTCTCCTCTAGTCCTCATCACTCTCCTCTAGTCCTCACCTCTCTCCTCTAGTCCTCATCTCTCTCCTCTAGTCCTAATCTCTCTCTAGTCCTCACCTCTCTCCTCTAGTCCTCATCTCTCTCATCTAGTCCTCATCTCTCTCATCTAGTCCTCATCTCTCTCCTCTAGACCTCGTCTCTCTCCATTCTCTTCCAGTCCTCATCTTTCTCCTTGTCCCCATCTCTCTCCATTCTCTCGTCCTCATCTCTCTCCATTCTCTTCCAGTCCTCATCTCTCTCCTTGTCCCCATCTCTCTCCATTCTCTAGTCCTCATCTCTCTCTCTAGTCCTCATCTCTCTCCTCAATTCCTCACCTCTCTCCTCTAGTCCTCACCTCTCTCCTCTAGTCCTCACCTCTCTCCTCTAGTCCTCATCTGTCTCCTCTAGTCCTCATCTCTCTCATCTAGTCCTCATGTCTCTCCATTCTCCTCTAGTCCCCATCTCTCTCCATTCTCTAGACCTCGTCTCTCTCCATTCTCTTCCAGTCCTCATCTTTCTCCTTGTCCCCATCTCTCTCCATTCTCTAGTCCTCATCTCTCTCCATTCTCTTCCAGTCCTCATCTCTCTCCTTGTCCCCATCTCTCTCCATTCTCTAGTCCTCATCTCTCTCCATTCTCTTCCAGTCCTCATCTCTCTCCATTATTCCTCATCTCTCTCCTCAATACCTCACCTCTCTCCTCTAGTCCCCATCTCTCTCCTCTAGTCCTAATCTCTCTCCTCTAGTCCTCATCTCTCTCCTCTAGTCCTCACCTCTCTCCTCTAGTCCTCACCTCTCTCCTCTAGTCCTCACCTCTCTACTCTAGTCCTCACCTCTCTCTAGTCCTCACCTCTCTCTAGTCCTCACCTCTCTCCTCTAGTCCTCATCTCTCTCCTCCAGTCCTCACCTCTCTCCTCTAGTCCTCATCTCTCTCCTCTAGTCCTCACCTCTCTCCTCTAGTCCTCACCTCTCTACTCTAGTCCTCACCTCTCTCCTCTAGTCCTCACCTCTCTCTTCTAGTCCTCACCTCTCTACTCTAGTCCTCACCTCTCTCTAGTCCTCACCTCTCTCTAGTCCTCACCTCTCTCTAGTCCTCACCTCTCTCCTCTAGTCCTCACCTCTCTCCTCTAGTCCTCACCTCTCTCCTCTAGTCCTCACCTCTCTCTAGTCCTCACCTCTCTCTAGTCCTCACCTCTCTCCTCAAGTCCTCACCTCTCTCCTCTAGTCCTCACCTCTCTCTAGTCCTCACCTCTGTCCTCTAGTCCTCACCTCTCTCTAGTCCTCACCTCTCTCCTCTAGTCCTCACCTCTCTCCTCTAGTCCTCACCTCTCTCCTCTAGTCCTCACCTCTCTCCTCTAGTCCTCACCTCTCTCCTCTAGTCCTCACCTCTCTCCTCTAGACCTCGTCTCTCCATTTTCTTCCAGTCCTCATCTTTCTCCCTGTCCCCATCTCTCTCCATTCTCTCGTCCTCATCTCTCTCCATTCTCTTCCAGTCCTCATCTCTCTCCTTGTCCCCATCTCTCTCCATTCTCTAGTCCTCATCTCTCTCTCTCGTCCTCATCTCTCTCCTCAATTCCTCACCTCTCTCCTCTAGTCCTCACCTCTCTCCTCTAGTCCTCATCTATCTCATCTAGTCCTCATCTCTCTCCTCTAGTCCTCATCTGTGTCCTCTAGTCCTCATCTCTCTCCTCTAGTCCTCATCTCTCTCCATTCTCCTCTAGTCCCCATCTCTCTCCATTCTCTAGACCTCGTCTCTCTCCATTCTCTTCCAGTCCTCATCTTTCTCCTTGTCCCCATCTCTCTCCATTCTCTAGTCCACATCTCTCTCCATTCTCTTCCAGTCCTCATCTCTCTCCATTCTCTAGCCCTCATCTCTCTCCATTCTCTTCCAGTCCTCATCTCTCTCCTTGTCCCCATCTCTCTCCATTCTTTATACCTCACCTCTCTCCTCAATTCCTCACCTCTCTCCTCAATTCCTCACCTCTCTCCTCTAGTCCCCATCTCTCTCCTCTAGTCCTCATCTCTCTCCTCTAGTCCTCATCTCTCTCCTCTAGTCCTCACCTCTCTCTAGTCCTCACCTCTCTCCTCTAGTCCTCACCTCTCTCTAGTCCTCACCCTCTCTCTAGTCCTCATCTCTCTCCTCTAGTCCCCATCTCTCTCCTCTAGTCCTCATCTCTCTCCTCTAGTCCTCACCTCTCTCTAGTCCTCACCTCTCTCCTCTAGTCCTCATCTCTCTCATCTAGTCCTCATCTCTCTCATCTAGTCCTCATCTCTCTCCTCTAGACCTCGTCTCTCTCCATTCTCTTCCAGTCCTCATCTTTCTCCTTGTCCCCATCTCTCTCCATTCTCTCGTCCTCATCTCTCTCGATTCTCTTCCAGTCCTCATCTCTCTCCTTGTCCCCATCTCTCTCCATTCTCTAGTCCTCATCTCTCTCTCTAGTCCTCATCTCTCTCCTCAATTCCTCACCTCTCTCCTCTAGTCCTCACCTCTCTCCTCTAGTCCTCACCTCTCTCCTCTAGTCCTCATCTATCTCATCTAGTCCTCATCTCTCTCCTCTAGTCCTCATCTGTCTCCTCTAGTCCTCATCTCTCTCATCTAGTCCTCATGTCTCTCCATTCTCCTCTAGTCCCCATCTCTCTCCATTCTCTAGACCTCGTCTCTCTCCATTCTCTTCCAGTCCTCATCTTTCTCCTTGTCCCCATCTCTCTCCATTCTCTAGTCCTCATCTCTCTCCATTCTCTTCCAGTCCTCATCTCTCTCCTTGTCCCCATCTCTCTCCATTCTCTAGTCCTCATCTCTCTCCATTCTCTTCCAGTCCTCATCTCTCTCCATTATTCCTCATCTCTCTCCTCAATACCTCACCTCTCTCCTCTAGTCCCCATCTATCTCATCTAGTCCTCATCTCTCTCCTCTAGTCCTCATCTGTGTCCTCTAGTCCTCATCTCTCTCCTCTAGTCCTCCGTCTCTCCATTCTCTTCCAGTCCTCATCTTTCTCCCTGTCCCCATCTCTCTCCATTCTCTCGTCCTCATCTCTCTCCATTCTCTTCCAGTCCTCATCTCTCTCCTTGTCCCCATCTCTCTCCATTCTCTAGTCCTCATCTCTCTCTCTAGTCCTCATCTCTCTCCTCAATTCCTCACCTCTCTCCTCTAGTCCTCATCTCTCTCCTCTAGTCCTCATCTGTCTCCTCTAGTCCTCATCTCTCTCATCTAGTCCTCATCTCTCTCCATTCTCCTCTAGTCCCCATCTCTCTCCATTCTCTAGACCTCGTCTCTCTCCATTCTCTTCCAGTCCTCATCTTTCTCCTTGTCCCCATCTCTCTCCATTCTCTAGTCCTCATCTCTCTCCATTCTCTTCCAGTCCTCATCTCTCTCCTTGTCCTCATCTCTCTCCTTGTCCCCATCTCTCTCCATTCTCTAGTCCTCATCTCTCTCCTCTAGTCCTCACCGCTCTCCTCTAGTCCTCATCTCTCTCCTCTAGTCCTCACCTCTCTCCTCTAGTCCTCACCTCTCTACTCTAGTCCTCACCTCTCTCCTCTAGTCCTCACCTCTCTACTCTAGTCCTCACCTCTCTCCTCTAGTCCTCACCTCTCTACTCTAGTCCTCACCTCTCTCTAGTCCTCACCTCTCTCCTCTAGTCCTCACCTCTCTACTCTAGTCCTCACCTCTCTCTAGTCCTCACCTCTCTCCTCTAGTCCTCACCTCTCTATTCCTCACCTCTCTCCTCTAGTCCTCACCTCTCTCTAGTCCTCACCTCTCTCTAGTCCTCATCTCTCTCCTCTAGTCCCCATCTCTCTCCTCTAGTCCTCATCTCTCTCCTCTAGTCCTCACCTCTCTCTAGTCCTCACCTCTCTCCTATAGTCCTCACCTCTCTCTAGTCCTCACCTCTCTCTATTCCTCACCTCTCTCCTCTAGTCCTCACCTCTCTCTAGTCCTCACCTCTCTCTAGTCCTCATCTCTCTCCTCTAGTCCCCATCTCTCTCCTCTAGTCCTCATCTCTCTCCTCTAGTCCTCACCTCTCTCTAGTCCTCACCTCTCTCCTCTAGTCCTCACCTCTCTCTAGTCCTCACCTCTCTCCTATAGTCCTCACCTCTCTCTAGTCCTCACCTCTCTCCTCTAGTCCTCACCTCTCTCCTCTAGTCCTCACCTCTCTCCTCTAGTCCTCACCTCTCTCCTCTAGTCCTCACCTCTAGTCCCCACCTCTCTCCTCTAGTCCTCACCTCTCTCCTCTAGTCCTCACCTCTCTCCTCTAGTCCCCACCTCTCTCCTCTAGTCCTCACCTCTATCCTCTAGTCCTCACCTCTATCCTCTAGTCCTCACCTCTATCCTCTAGTCCTCACCTCTCTCCTCTAGTACTCACCTCTCCCCCATCCTCATCTTTTCTCCTTCAAGACAGCAAGTTTTATAATGCCTTCACAGAAATGGCGGTGTCTCTTCCTCCTGGGTGTAGAGAGAGCAGAGAGAGACCGCCGGCATGTTTCAGCAAATAGGCTTGTTGCTAAACAACATATTCATGTCTTTATCATAAAGTTACAAAAGTCCCAGGTTGAACGATTCACGGATTTCCTACTTATTCCTTACAGAGCCTCCGACTGGGACTTCTGGGAAAACCTGGGAATTCAGTGGTCTAAGGCTGTGATTCAGTGGTCTAAAGCAGTGATTCAGTGGTCTAAGGCTGTGATTCAGTGGTCTAAGGCAGTGATTCAGTGGTCTAAGGCAGTGATTCAGTGGTCTAAGGCTGTGATTCAGTGGTCTAAAGCAGTGATTCAGTGGTCTAAGGCTGTGATTCAGTGGTCTAAAGCAGTGATTCAGTGGTCTAAGGCAGTGATTCAGTGGTCTAAGGCTGTGATTCAGTGGTCTAAGGCAGCGATTCAGTGGTCTAAGGCTGTGATTCAATGGTCTAAGGCAGTGATTCAGTGGTCTAAGGCTGTGCCACTAGAGATTCAGTGGTCTAAGGCAGCGATTCAGTGGTCTAAGGCTGTGATTCAATGGTCTAAGGCAGTGATTCAGTGGTCTAAGGCTGTGCCACTAGAGATTCAGTGGTCTAAGGCAGTGATTCAGTGGTCTAAGGCTGTGATTCAGTGGTCTAAGGCTGTGATTCAGTGGTCTAAAGCAGTGATTCAGTGGTCTAAGGCAGTGATTCAGTGGTCTAAGGCAGTGATTCAGTGGTCTAAGGCAGTGATTCAGTGGTCTAAGGCAGTGATTCAGTGGTCTAAGGCAGTGATTCAGTGGTCTAAAGCAGTGATTCAGTGGTCTAAGGCAGTGATTCAGTGGTCTAACAAAGTGATTCAGTGGTCTAAGGCTGTGATTCAGTGGTCTAAAGCAGTGATTCAGTGGTCTAAGGCAGTAATTCAGTGGTCTAAGGCTGTGATTCAGTGGTCTAAGGCAGTGATTCAGTGGTCTTAGGCAGTGATTCAGTGGTCTAAGGCTGTGATTCAGTGGTCTGAGGCAGTGATTCAGTGGTCTAAGGCTGTGATTCAGTGGTCTAAGGCTGTGATTCAGTGGTCTAAGGCTGTGATTCAGTGGTCTAAGGCTGTGATTCAGTGGTCTAAGGCTGTGATTCAGTGGTCTAAGGCAGTGATTCAGTGGTCTAAGGCAGTGATTCAGTGGTCTAAGGCAGTGATTCAGTGGTCTAAAGCAGTGATTCAGTGGTCTGAGGCAGTGATTCAGTGGTCTGAGGCAGTGATTCAGTGGTCTGAGGCAGTGATTCAGTGGTCTGAGGCAGTGATTCAGTGGTCTAAGGCAGTGATTCAGTGGTCTAAGGCAGTGATTCAGTGGTCTAAGGCTGTGATTCAGTGGTCTAAG
This sequence comes from Oncorhynchus keta, assembly GCF_023373465.1. Classification (NCBI taxonomy): domain Eukaryota; kingdom Metazoa; phylum Chordata; class Actinopteri; order Salmoniformes; family Salmonidae; genus Oncorhynchus; species Oncorhynchus keta. Next base: position 4,832 of record NW_026277133.1, on the reverse strand, counting down.
GCAGTGATTCAGTGGTCTAAGGCAGTGATTCAGTGGTCTAAGGCAGTGATTCAGTGGTCTAAGGCAGTGATTCAGTGGTCTGAGGCAGTGATTCAGTGGTCTGAGGCAGTGATTCAGTGGTCTGAGGCAGTGATTCAGTGGTCTAAGGCTGTGATTCAGTGGTCTAAGGCTGTGATTCAGTGGTCTAAGGCTGTGACTCAGTGGTCTAAGGCTGTGATTCAGTGGTCTAAGGCAGTGATTCAGTGGTCTAAGGCAGTGATTCAGTGGTCTGAGGCAGTGATTCAGTGGTCTAAGGCTGTGATTCAGTGGTCTGAGGCAGTGATTCAGTGGTCTAAGGCTGTGATTCAGTGGTCTAAGGCTGTGATTCTGTGGTTGGGATGTCCTTGTCCCATCGCGCCCCTGTGACGGGCCCGGGCGCAGTGCACGCTGACCAGGTCACCAGGTATAACGGTGTTTCCTCCGATACATTGGTGCGTTTGGCTTCCGGGTTAAGTGGCCATTTTGTCAAAGAAGCAGTGCAGTTGGCTTGGTTGGGGTCGTGTTTCGGAGGACGCACGGCTCTCGACCTTCGCCTCTCCCCCCGAGTCCGTACGGGAGTTACAGCGATGAGACAAGACTGTAACTACCAATTAGAAAACACGAAGAAGGGGGTGAAGAAATGGGTTTTATTTCACCTTTATTTAACCAGGTTTCTTCCTCTTCTTCGTCTAGTTTACCAGATGAACACAGAGATCAGTTTGTTATGTATTTATTTCTGTTCGTACCAACATTCATCGATTTTCAATACTAAGTTTGTCCATTTTTTTCAAAAACATTTTTTTTTTTTTTTTACAAAGACATAAATATACGATGGAATACAATACAGTATAAACTGTATAAAATACAAAATAAAATGGATATACTTATTTAAAATGATAAAATCACAAAAGAGGCGAAACCAGAAAAATGGGATCTTTTGACAAACGAGGCAAAAAACACCAGCATGAACTTAAAACAGCTGAACACCAATGATATTATTGTCGTCCGTCTCAAAACCGTTCCCCCTCTGTCGTACACTAGTTTATAGTGCACTAGTTTATAGTGCACTAGTTTATAGTGCACTAGTTTATAGTGCACTACAAGGGGGGAAAAAACGACATCATCGGAGACGCAGCCAATGGCTGTGTCAGAAATGGGCGTCGCCGGAGATGCAGCCAATGGCTGTGTCAGAAATGGGCGTCGCCGGAGACGCAGCCAATGGCTGTGTCAGAAATGGGTGTCGCCGGAGACGCAGCCAATGGCTATGTCAGAAATGGGCATCGCCGGAGACGCAGCCAATGGCTGTGTCAGAAACTACACCCTATTCCCTATATAGTGAACTACTTTTGACCAGAGACCTACAGGGCACTTCATAGGGAATAGGATGGCATTTTGAACGTAGACATGATGTATATTAGGTAAGTACGTACGCAGGTCGGTTTTGTGTCCACATTTTGTTGGTTTTTTTGGGGGACCTGAACAACAAAACAAACAAACTACGGAAAGCTGGAAGGCACAAATCTGAGGAAGCATGAGACCTTCAAGATGAAGGGAAGTGTACCCAAGAGCACCCTCATTCCCTTTCGGTGCACTACCGTTTGACCAGAGCCCTTTTGACCACTAACTATTTAGTGCACTAGCGCACGAGTGACCTTTTCCAACACCAAATAGGGACTAGATTGCCATTTTGGAACGTAACCCGGGGAACAGGAAGAAGAGAGAGACAGTAGAGGGAGGGTCCGAGGCAGTGAAACAGGAAGAAGAGAGAGACAGTAGAGGGAGGGTTCGAGGCAGTGAAACAGGAAGGAGAGAGAGATAGAGACAGTAGAGGAAGGGTTCGAGGCAGTGAAACAGGAAGAAGAGAGACAGTAGAGGGAGGGTTCGAGGCAGTGAAACAGGAAGGAGAGAGAGCTCCGAGGCAGTGAAACAGGAAGGAGAGAGAGAGAGAGAGAGAGAGTATAGGGAGGGTTCGAGGCAGTGAAACAGGAAGAAGAGAGAGACAGTAGAGGGAGGGTTCGAGGCAGTGAAACAGGAAGGAGAGAGAGATAGAGACAGTAGAGGAAGGGTTCGAGGCAGTGAAACAGGAAGAAGAGAGACAGTAGAGGGAGGGTTCGAGGCAGTGAAACAGGAAGGAGAGAGAGTTCCGAGGCAGTGAAACAGGAAGGAGAGAGAGAGAGAGAGAGAGAGAGTATAGGGAGGGTTCGAGGCAGTGAAACAGGAAGGAGAGAGAGAGAGAGAGAGAGAGAGAGAGAGAGAGAGAGAGAGAGAGTATAGGGAGGGTGTGAGGCAGTGAAACAGGAAGAAGAGAGACAGTAGAGGGAGGGTTCGAGGCAGTGAAACAGGAAGAAGAGAGAGAGAGCGAGAGAGAGACAGTAGAGGGAGGGTTCGAGGCAGTGAAACAGGAAGAAGAGAGACAGTAGAGGGAGGGTTCGAGGCAGTGAAACAGGAAGAAGAGAGAGAGAGCGAGAGAGAGACAGTAGAGGGAGGGTTCGAGGCAGTGAAACAGGAAGAAGAGAGACAGTAGAGGGAGGGTTAGAGGCAGTGAAACAGGAAGAAGAGAGAGAGACAGTAGAGGGAGGGTTTGAGGCAGTGAAACAGGAAGAAGAGAGAGAGACAGTAGAGGGAGGGTTCGAGGCAGTGAAACAGGAAGGAGAGAGAGATAGAGACAGTAGAGGAAGGGTTCGAGGCAGTGAAACAGGAAGAAGAGAGACAGTAGAGGGAGGGTTCGAGGCAGTGAAACAGGAAGGAGAGAGAGTTCCGAGGCAGTGAAACAGGAAGGAGAGAGAGAGAGTATAGGGAGGGTTCGAGGCAGTGAAACAGGAAGGAGAGAGAGAGAGAGAGAGAGAGAGAGAGAGTATAGGGAGGGTGTGAGGCAGTGAAACAGGAAGAAGAGAGACAGTAGAGGGAGGTTCGAGGCAGTGAAACAGGAAGAAGAGAGAGAGAGCGAGAGAGAGACAGTAGAGGGAGGGTTCGAGGCAGTGAAACAGGAAGAAGAGAGACAGTAGAGGGAGGGTTCGAGGCAGTGAAACAGGAAGAAGAGAGAGAGCGAGAGAGAGACAGTAGAGGGAGGGTTCGAGGCAGTGAAACAGGAAGAAGAGAGACAGTAGAGGGAGGGTTTGAGGCAGTGAAACAGGAAGAAGAGAGAGAGACAGTAGAGGGAGGGTTCGAGGCAGTGAAACAGGAAGAAGAGAGAGAGACAGTAGAGGGAGGGTTCGAGGCAGTGAAACAGGAAGTGTTAAGGCCAACTGATCATCTAAAACCAGGATGACCAAACTGTTAAAAGACATACAACCTGACCAATAAAAACAGAGTATTCAATATCAACATGACCAATCGGTAATCTTCTGTTGTCATATTCCAGCCCACTAATATAGATATCTGTCACCAAGGTTAGAGAGAATTACATTAAAACAAGGCTTGTTACTGACCCCAAGGTTAGAGAGAATTACATTAAAACAAGGCTTGTTGACCCCAAGGTTAGAGAGAATTACATTAAAACAAGGCTTGTTGACCCCAAGGTTAGAGAGAATTACATTAAAACAAGGCTTGTTGACCCCAAGGTTAGAGAGAATTACATTAAAACAAGGCTTGTTGTCCCCAAGGTTAGAGAGAATTACATTAAAACAAGGCTTGTTGTTGACCCCAAGGTTAGAGAATTACATTAAAACAAGGCTTGTTGTCCCCAAGGTTAGAGAGAATTACATTAAAACAAGGCTTGTTGTCCCCCCAAGGTTAGAGAGAATTACATTAAAACAAGGCTTGTTGTCCCCCCAAGGTTAGAGAGAATTACATTAAAACAAGGCTTGTTATTGACCCCAAGGTTAGAGAGAATTACATTAAAACAAGGCTTGTTGTTGACCCCAAGGTTAGAGAGAATTACATTAAAACAAGGCTTGTTGTTGACCCTAAGGTTAGAGAGAATTACATTAAAACAAGGCTTGTTATTGACCCCAAGGTTAGAGAGAGAATTACATTAAACAAGGCTTGTTGTTGACCCCAAGGTTAGAGAGAGAATTACATTAAACAAGGCTTGTTGTCCCCCAAGGTTAGAGAGAATTACATTAAAACAAGGCTTGTTGTTGACCCCAAGGTTAGAGAGAATTACATTAAAACAAGGCTTAAGTTGTTGACCCCAAGGTTAGAGAATTACATTAAAACAAGGCTTGTTATTGACCCCAAGGTTAGATAATTACATTTAAAACAAGGCTTGTTGACCCAAGGTTAGAGAGAATTACATTAAACAAGGCTTGTTATTGACCCCAAGGTTAGAGAGAATTACATTAAAACAAGGCTTGTTGTCCCCAAGGTTAGAGAGAATTACATTAAAACAAGGCTTGTTGTTGACCCCAAGGTTAGAGAGAATTACATTAAAACAAGGCTTGTTATTGACCCCAAGGTTAGAGAGAATTACATTAAAACAAGGCTTGTTGACCCCAAGGTTAGAGAGAATTACATTAAAACAAGGCTTGTTATTGACCCCAAGGTTAGAGAGAATTACATTAAAACAAGGCTTGTTGTCCCCAAGGTTAGAGAGAATTACATTAAAACAAGGCTTGTTATTGACCCCAAGGTTAGAGAGAATTACATTAAAACAAGGCTTGTTGTTGACCCCAAGGTTAGAGAGAATTACATTAAAACAAGGCTTGTTATTGACCCCAAGGTTAGAGAGAATTACATTAAAACAAGGCTTGTTGTTGACCCCAAGGTTAGAGAGAATTACATTAAAACAAGGCTTGTTATTGACCCCAAGGTTAGAGAGAATTACATTAAAACAAGGCTTGTTGTTGACCCCAAGGTTAGAGAGAATTACATTA
>NW_026277132.1:0-7776 GCF_023373465.1 Oncorhynchus keta | reverse complement strand
TGGGGCTGTATGGGTCTGTAACTACTACAGTGTAGTTTAGTAGGATGGAGGCTGTGGTCTGTAACTACTACAGTGTAGTTTAGTAGGATGGAGGCTGTATGGATCTGTAACTGCTACAGTGTAGTTTAGTAGGATGGAGGCTGTATGGGTCTGTAACTACTACAGTGTAGTTTAGTAGGATGGAGGCTGTATGGATCTGTAACTACTACAGTGTAGTTTAGTAGGATGGAGGCTGTATGGATCTGTAACTGCTACAGTGTAGTTTAGTAGGATGGAGGCTGTATGGGTCTGTAACTACTACAGTGTAGTAGGATTAGTAGGTGTAGTTTTAGTAGGATGGAGGCTGTATGGATCTGTAACTGCTACAGTGTAGTTTAGTAGGATGGAGGCTGTATGGGTCTGTAACTACTGGTAGTTTAGTAGGATGGAGGCTGTATGGATCTGTAACTACTACAGTGTAGTTTAGTAGGATGGAGGATGGAGGCTGTATACTACAGTGTAGTTTAGTAGGATGGAGGCTGTAACTACTACAGTGTAGTTTAGTAGGATGGAGGCTGTATGGATCTGTAACTACTACAGTGTAGTTTAGTAGGATGGAGGCTGTATAGATCTGTAACTACTACAGTGTAGTTTAGTAGGATGGAGGCTGTATAGATCTGTAACTACTACAGTGTAGTTTAGTAGGATGGAGGCTGTATGGGTCTGTTACTACTACAGTGTAGTTTAGTAGGATGGAGGCTGTATGGGTCTGTAACTGCTATAGTGCAGTTTATTTAGTAAACATTTGAGCTGCCTTGTTGGTTCAGGACTTGTAAGTAAGCATTTAAAATCAAATGTTATTGGTTAGCAGATGTTAATGCGAGTGTAGCTAAATGCTTGTGCCTCTTGTTCGACAGTGCAGTAATATCTAACAAGTACTCAGGTAAACAATGCCAAGCATGGGCTGCTGTCATACCAGAGTGATTACAGGGTAAGAACACTGATAGATTTCCCACCCATATGAAGTGTTCCCAACCCTAATAACCCTAATAACTGATGAGTTGTCGAGGGGCAACTCATCAGTGTCTAGGGGCAACTCATCAAGATCAGTGTCTAGGGGCAACTCATCAAGATCAGCATCTAGGAGCAACTCATCAGTGTCTAGGGGCAACTCATCAAGATCAGTGTCTAGGGGCAACTCATCAAGATCAGCGTCTAGGGGCAACTCATCAGCGTCTAGGGGCAACTCATCACGATCAGTGTCTAGGGGCAACTCATCAAGATCAGCATCTAGGGGCAACTCATCAAGATCAGCATCTAGGGGCAACTCATCAGCGTCTAGGGGCAACTCATCAAGATCAGCGTCTAGGGGCAACTCATCAAGATCAGTGTCTAGGGGCAACTCATCAGTGTCTAGGGGCAACTCATCAAGATCAGTGTCTAGGGGCAACTCATCAGTGTCTAGGGGCAACTCATCAAGATCAGCGTCTAGGGGCAACTCATCAAGATCAGCGTCTAGGGGCAACTCATCAGCGTCTAGGGGCAACTCATCAAGATCAGTGTCTAGGGGCAACTCATCAAGATCAGTGTCTTGGGGCAACTCATCAAGATCAGCATCTAGGGGCAATTCATCAAGATCAGTGTCTTGGGGCAACTCATCAAGATCAGCATCTAGGAGCAACTCATCAGCCTAGGGGCAACTCATCATGATCAGTGTCTAGGGGCAACTCATCAAGATCAGCGTCTAGGGGCAACTCATCAAGATCAGTGTCTAGGGGCAACTCATCAGTGTCTAGGGGCAACTCATCAAGATCAGTGTCTAGGGGCAACTCATCAAGATCAGTGTCTAGGGGCAACTCATCAAGATCAGTGTCTAGGGGCAACTCATCAAGATCAGTGTCTAGGGGCAACTCATCAAGATCAGTGTCTAGGGGCAACTCATCAAGATCAGCGTCTAGGGGCAACTCATCAGTGTCTAGGGGCAACTCATCAAGATCAGTGTCTAGGGGCAACTCATCAAGATCAGCGTCTAGGAGCAACTCATCAAGATCAGTGTCTAGGGCAACTCATCAGTGTCTAGGGGCAACTCATCAAGATCAGTGTCTAGGGCAACTCATCAAGATCAGTGTCTAGGGGCAACTCATCAAGATCAGCGTCTTGGGCAACTCATCAGCGTCTAGGGGCAACTCATCAGCGTCTAGGGGCAACTCATCAGCGTCTAGGGCAACTCATCAGCGTCTAGGGGGCAACTCATCAAGATCAGTGTCTAGGGGCAACTGATCAAGATCAGTGTCTAGGGGCAACTCATCAAGATCAGCGTCTAGGGGCAACTCATCAAGATCAGTGTCTAGGGGCAACTCATCAAGATCAGTGTCTAGGGGGCAACTCATCAAGATCAGTGTCTAGGGCAACTCATCAAGATCAGTGTCTAGGGGCAACTCGTCAAGATCAGTGTCTAGGGCAACTCATCAAGATCAGTGTCTAGGGGCAACTCATCAAGATCAGCGTCTTGGGGCAACTCATCAGCGTCTAGGGGCAACTCATCAGTGTCTAGGGCAACTCATCAGCGTCTAGGGGCAACTCATCAAGATCAGCGTCTAGGGGCAACTCATCAGCGTCTAGGGGCAACTCATCAGTGTCTAGGGGCAACTCATCAAGATCAGTGTCTAGGGGCAACTCATCAAGATCAGTGTCTAGGGGCAACTCATCATGATCAGTGTCTAGGGGCAACTCATCAAGATCAGCATCTAGGGGCAACTCATCAAGATCAGCATCTAGGGGCAACTCATCAGCGTCTAGGGGCAGATCAGTGTCTAGGGCAACTCATCAAGATCAGCATCTAGGGGCAACTCATCAGTGTCTAGGGGCAACTCATCAAGATCAGTGTCTAGGGGCAACTCATCAGTGTCTAGGGGCAACTCATCAAGATCAGCGTCTAGGGGCAACTCATCAAGATCAGCAGTGTCAGGGGGAACTCATCAGATCAGTGTCTAGGGGCAACTCATCAAGATCAGTGTCTAGGGGCAACTCATCAAGATCAGTGTCTTGGGGCAACTCATCAAGATCAGCATCTAGGGGCAATTCATCAAGATCAGTGTCTTGGGGCAACTCATCAAGATCAGCATCTAGAGCAACTCATCAGCGTCTAGGGGCAACTCATCAAGATCAGTGTCTAGGGGCAACTCATCAAGATCAGTGTCTAGGGGCAACTCATCAAGATCAGCATCTAGGGGCAACTCATCAGTGTCTAGTGGCAACTCATCAAGATCAGTGTCTAGGGGCAACTCATCAAGATCAGTGTCTAGGGGCAACTCATCAAGATCAGTGTCTAGGGGCAACTCATCAAGATCAGTGTCTAGGGCAACTCATCAAGATCAGTGTCTAGGGGCAACTCATCAAGATCAGCGTCTAGGGGCAACTCATCAGTGTCTAGGGCAACTCATCAAGATCAGTGTCTAGGGGCAACTCATCAAGATCAGTGTCTAGGGGCAACTCATCAAGATCAGTGTCTAGGGGCAACTCATCAAGATCAGTGTCTAGGGGCAACTCATCAAGATCAGTGTCTAGGGGCAACTCATCAAGATCAGCGTCATCAGCGTCTAGGGCAACTCATCAGTGTCTAGGGCAACTCATCAAGATCAGTGTCTAGGGGCAACTCATCAAGATCAGTGTCTAGGGGCAACTCATCAAGATCAGTGTCTAGGGGCAACTCATCAAGATCAGTGTCTAGGGGCAACTCATCAAGATCAGTGTCTAGGGGGCAACTCATCAAGATCAGCGTCATCAAGATCAGTGTCTAGGGGCAACTCATCAAGATCAGCGTCTTGGGGCAACTCATCAGCAGTCTAGGGGCAACTCATCAGCGTCTAGGGGCAACTCATCAGCGTCTAGGGGCAACTCATCAGCGTCTAGGGCAACTCATCAAGATCAGTGTCTAGGGGCAACTCATCAAGATCAGTGTCTAGGGGCAACTCATCAAGATCAGCGTCTAGGGGCAACTCATCAAGATCAGTGTCTAGGGGCAACTCATCAAGATCAGTGTCTAGGGGCAACTCATCAAGATCAGTGTCTAGGGGCAACTCATCAAGATCAGTGTCTAGGGGCAACTCATCAAGATCAGTGTCTAGGGGCAACTCATCAAGATCAGTGTCTAGGGGCAACTCATCAAGATCAGTGTCTAGGGGCAACTCATCAGCCTAGGGCAACTCATCAAGGGGCATCATCAGCGTCTAGGGCAACTCATCAAGATCAGCGTCTAGGGGCAACTCATCAGCGTCTAGGGGCAACTCATCAGTGTCTAGGGGCAACTCATCAAGATCAGTGTCTAGGGGCAACTCTCAAGATCAGTGTCTAGGGGCAACTCATCATGATCAGTGTCTAGGGGCAACTCATCAAGATCAGCATCTAGGGGCAACTCATCAAGATCAGCATCTAGGGGCAACTCATCAGCGTCTAGGGGCAACTCATCAAGATCAGCGTCTAGGGGCAACTCATCAGCGTCATCAAGATCAGTGTCTAGGGGCAACTCATCAGTGTCTAGGGGCAACTCATCAAGATCAGTGTCTAGGGGCAACTCATCAGTGTCTAGGGGCAACTCATCAAGATCAGCGTCTAGGGCAACTCATCAAGATCAGCGTCTAGGGGGAACTCATCAGCGTCTAGGGGCAACTCATCAAGATCAGTGTCTAGGGGCAACTCATCAAGATCAGTGTCTTGGGGCAACTCATCAAGATCAGCATCTAGGGGCAACTCATCAAGATCAGTGTCTTGGGGCAACTCATCAAGATCAGCATCTAGGAGCAACTCATCAGCGTCTAGGGCAACTCATCAAGATCAGTGTCTAGGGGCAACTCATCAAGATCAGTGTCTAGGGGCAACTCATCAAGATCAGCGTCTAGGGGCAACTCATCAGTGTCTAGTGGCAACTCATCAAGATCAGTGTCTAGGGGCAACTCATCAAGATCAGTGTCTAGGGCAACTCATCAAGATCAGTGTCTAGGGGCAACTCATCAAGATCAGTGTCTAGGGGCAACTCATCAAGATCAGCGTCTAGGGGCAACTCATCAGTGTCTAGGGGCAACTCATCAAGATCAGTGTCTAGGGCAACTCATCAAGATCAGTGTCTAGGGGCAACTCATCAAGATCAGTGTCTAAGATCAGTGTCTAGGGGCAACTCATCAAGATCAGTGTCTAGGGCAACTCATCAAGATCAGTGTCTAGGGGCAACTCATCAAGATCAGCGTCTTGGGGTAACTCATCAGCGTCTAGGGGCAACTCATCAGCGTCTAGGGGCAACTCATCAGCAGTCTAGGGGCAACTCATCAGCGTCTAGGGGCAACTCATCATGATCAGTGTCAGGGGCAACTGATCAAGATCAGTGTCTAGGGGCAACTCATCAAGATCAGTGTCTAGGGGCAACTCATCAAGATCAGTGTCTAGGGGCAACTCATCAAGATCAGTGTCTAGGGGCAACTCATCAAGATCAGTGTCTAGGGGCAACTCATCAAGATCAGTGTCTAGGGGCAACTCATCAAGATCAGTGTCTAGGGGCAACTCATCAAGATCAGTGTCTAGGGGCAACTCATCAAGATCAGCGTCTAGGGGCAACTCATCAGCGTCTAGGGGCAACTCATCAGTGTCTAGGGGCAACTCATCAGTGTCTAGGGGCAACTCATCAGTGTCTTGGGGCAACTCATCAAGATCAGGGGCAAGGGGCAACTCATCAAGATCAGCGTCTAGGGGCAACTCATCATGATCAGTATCTAGGGGTAACTCATCAGTGTCTAGGGACAACTCATCAAGATCAGCATCTAGGGGCAACTCATCAAGATCAGTGTCTTGGGGGCAACTCATCAAGATCAGCATCTAGGGGCAATCATCAAGATCAGTGTCTTGGGGCAACTCATCAAGATCAGCATCTAGGGGCAACTCATCAGTGTCTAGGGGCAACTCATCAAGATCAGTGTCTAGGGGCAACTCATCAAGATCAGTGTCTAGGGGCAACTCATCAAGATCAGCGTCTAGGGGCAACTCATCAGTGTCTAGGGGCAACTCATCAAGATCAGTGTCTAGGGGCAACTCATCAAGATCAGTGTCTAGGGGCAACTCATCAAGATCAGTGTCTAGGGGCAACTCATCAAGATCAGCGTCTTGGGGCAACTCATCAGATCGTCTAGGGCAACTCATCAGTGTCTAGGGGCAACTCATCAGCATCTAGGGGCAACTCATCAAGATCAGCGTCTAGGGCAACTCATCAGCGTCTAGGGGCAACTCATCAGTGTCTAGGGGCAACTCATCAAGATCAGTGTCTAGGGGCAACTCATCAAGATCAGTGTCTAGGGGCAACTCATCAAGATCAGTGTCTAGGGGCAACTCATCAAGATCAGCATCTAGGAGCAACTCATCAAGATCAGTGTCTAGGGGCAACTCATCAAGATCAGTGTCTTGGGGGCAACTCATCAAGATCAGCATCTAGGGGCAATTCATCAAGATCAGTGTCTTGGGGCAACTCATCAAGATCAGCATCTAGGAGCAACTCATCAGCGTCTAGGGGCAACTCATCAAGATCAGTGTCTAGGGGCAACTCATCAAGATCAGTGTCTAGGGGCAACTCATCAAGATCAGCGTCTAGGGGCAACTCATCAGTGTCTAGGGGCAACTCATCAAGATCAGTGTCTAGGGGCAATTCATCAAGATCAGCATCTAGGGGCAACTCATCAAGATCAGCGTCTAGGGGCAACTCATCAAGATCAGTGTCTAGGGGCAACTCATCAAGATCAGCGTCTAGGGGCAACTCATCAAGATCAGTGTCTAGGGGCAACTCATCAAGATCAGCATCTAGGGGCAACTCATCAGCGTCTAGGGGCAACTCATCAAGATCAGTGTCTAGGGGCAACTCATCAAGATCAGTGTCTAGGGGCAACTCATCAAGATCAGCGTCTAGGGGCAACTCATCAGTGTCTAGTGGCAACTCATCAAGATCAGTGTCTAGGGGCAACTCATCAAGATCAGTGTCTAGGGGCAACTCATCAAGATCAGTGTCTAGGGGCAACTCATCAAGATCAGCGTCTTGGGGCAACTCATCAGCGTCTAGGGGCAACTCATCAGTGTCTAGGGGCAACTCATCACGTCTAGGGGCAACTCATCAAGATCAGCGTCTAGGGGCAACTCATCAGCCTAGGGCAACTCATCAGTGTCTAGGGCAACTCATCAAGATCAGTGTCTAGGGGCAACTCATCAAGATCAGTGTCTAGGGGGCAACTCATCAAGATCAGTGTCTAGGGGCAACTCATCAAGATCAGCATCTAGGAGCAACTCATCAAGATCAGTGTCTAGGGGCAACTCATCAAGATCAGTGTCTTGGGGGCAACTCATCAAGATCAGCATCTAGGGCAATTCATCAAGATCAGTGTCTTGGGGCAACTCATCAAGATCAGCATCTAGGAGCAACTCATCAGCGTCTTAGGGGCAACTCATCAAGATCAGTGTCTAGGGGCAACTCATCAAGATCAGTGTCTAGGGGCAACTCATCAAGATCAGCGTCTAGGGGCAACTCATCAGTGTCTAGTGGCAACTCATCAAGATCAGTGTCTAGGGGCAACTCATCAAGATCAGTGTCTAGGGGCAACTCATCAAGATCAGTGTCTAGGGCAACTCATCAAGATCAGTGTCTAGGGGCAACTCATCAAGATCAGTGTCTAGGGGCAACTCATCAAGATCAGCATCTAGGCAACTCATCAGTGTCTAGGGGCAACTCATCAAGATCAGTGTCTAGGGGCAACTCATCAAGATCAGTGT
>NW_026277131.1:0-2229 GCF_023373465.1 Oncorhynchus keta | reverse complement strand
ATTATAGATGTATTATAGATGTATTATAGATGTATTATAGATGTATTATAGATGTATTAGATGTATTATAGATGTATTATTTGTTTTCACTATATATTTTACCTCTTGGGGATGTTATTCGAAAACATAATGTAAACTTTCACTGCTATGCGGATGACACACAGCTGTACATTTCAATGAAACATGGTGAAGCCCCAAAATTGCCCTCGCTAGAAGCATGTGTTTCAGACATAAGGAAGTGGATGGCTGCAAACTTTCTACTATTAAACTCGGACAAAACAGAGATGCTTGTTCTAGGTCCCAAGAAACAAAGAGATCTTCTGTTGAATCTGACAATTAATCTTAATGGTTGTACAGTCGTCTCAAATAAAACTGTGAAGGACCTCGGCGTTACTCTGGACCCTGATCTCTCTTTTGAAGAACATATCAAGACCATTTCGAGGACAGCTTTTTTCCATCTACGTAACATTGCAAAAATCAGAAACTTTCTGTCCAAAAATGATGCAGAAAAATTAATCCATGCTTTTGTCACTTCTAGGTTAGACTACTGCAATGCTCTATTTTCCGGCTACCCAGATAAAGCACTAAATAAACTTCAGTTAGTGCTAAATACGGCTGCTAGAATCCTGACTAGAACCAAAAAATTTGATCATATTACTCCAGTGCTAGCCTCTACACTGGCTTCCTGTCAAAGCAAGGGCTGATTTCAAGATTTACTGCTAACCTACAAAGCATTACATGGGCTTGCTCCTACCTACCTCTCTGATTTGGTCCTGCCGTACATACCTACACGTACGCTACGGTCACAAGACGCAGGCCTCCTAATTGTCCCTAGAATTTCTAAGCAAACAGCTGGAGGCAGGGCTTTCTCCTATAGAGCTCCATTTTTATGGAACGGTCTGCCTACCCATGTCAGAGACGCAAACTCGGTCTCAACCTTTAAGTCTTTACTGAAGACTCATCTCTTCAGTGGGTCATATGATTGAGTGTAGTCTGGCCCAGGAGTGGGAAGGTGAACGGAAAGGCTCTGGAGCAACGAACCGCCCTTGCTGTCTCTGCCTGGCCGGTTCCCCTCTTTCCACTGGGATTCTCTGCCTCCTAACCCTGTTACGGGGGCTGAGTCACTGGCTTGCTGGGGCTCTCTCGTGCCGTCCCTGGGGAGTGCGTCACCTGGGTGGGTTGATTCACTGTTGTGGTCGGCCTGTCTGGGTTGCCCCCTTGGGTTGTACCGTGGCGGAGATCTTTGTGGGCTATACTTGGCCTTGTCTCAGGATGGTAAGTTGGTGGTTGAAGATATCCCTCTAGTGGTGTGGGGGCTGTGCTTTGGCAAAGTGGGTGGGGTTATATCCTTCCTGTTTGGCCCTGTCCGGGGGTGTCCTCGGATGGGGCCACAGTGTCTCCTGACCCCTCCTGTCTCAGCCTCCAGTATTTATGCTGCAGTAGTTTGTGTCGGGGGGCTAGGGTCAGTTTGTTATATCTGGAGTACTTCTCCTGTCCTATTCGGTGTCCTGTGTGAATCTAAGTGTGCGTTCTCTAATTCTCTCCTTCTCTCTTTCTTTCTCTCTCTCGGAGGACCTGAGCCCTAGGACCATGCCCCAGGACTACCTGACATGATGACTCCTTGCTGTCCCCAGTCCACCTGGCCATGCTCCTGCTCCAGTTTCAACTGTTCTGCCTTACTATTATTCAACCATGCTGGTCATTTATGAACATTTGAACATCTTGGCCACGTTCTGTTATAATCTCCACCCGGCACAGCCAGAAGAGGACTGGCCACCCCACATATGCTCTCTCTAATTCTCTCTTTCTTTCTCTCTCTCGGAGGACCTGAGCCCTAGGACCGTGCCCCAGGACTACCTGACATGATGGCTCCTTGCTGTCCCCAGTCCACCTGACTGTGCTGCTGCTCCAGTTTCAACTTTTCTGCCTTATATATTCGACCATGCTGGTCATTTATGAACATTTGAACATCTTGGTCATGTTCTGTTATAATCTCTACCCGGCACAGCCAGAAGAGGACTGGCCACCCCACATAGCCCGGTTCCTCTCTAGGTTTCTTCCTAGGTTTTGGCCTTTCTAGGGAGTTTTTCCTAGCCACCGTGCTTTTACACCTGCATTGTTTGCTGTTTGGGGTTTTAGGCTGGGTTTCTGTACAGCACTTTGAGATATCAGCTGATGTACGAAGGGCTATATAAATACATTTGATTTGATTTGATTTGATTATAGATT
>NW_026277130.1:0-99329 GCF_023373465.1 Oncorhynchus keta | reverse complement strand
TACTCCTGGTGTGTACCCTAACCCACACCTGGTATGTACACCTGGTATGTACCCTAACATGGTTTTAGAGGACGACTAGCCCATCCAGACAGCGCCCAGTGGAGTTAATGCTGCCTGTCTGTCTTGTATATCAGGTCACACCCATATACATCACATCCTGCTCCAGTCTTATTTACTGAGCGAGACCTCAATGTGGCCTTAGACTGGAACAGGAGAGAGAGAGAGACCTTTAACATGTTAGTCGCTGACAGTCCTGGACGTCCTTAGACTGGAAACGGGAGGGAGGGGATGGAGAGAGGGAGGGAGAGAGACCTCCTCCTTATGTTTATATCTGAGTCCCAAATGGCACCCTATTCCCTATATAGAGTACTACTAAACTATTCCCCTATATAGAGTACTATTCCCTATATAGAGTACTACTAAACTATTCCCTATATAGAGTACTACTAAACTATTCCCTATATAGAGTACTATTTCCTATATAGAGTACTACTAAACTATTCCCTATATAGAGTACTATTCCCTATATAGAGTACTACTAAATCATTCCCTATATAGAGTACTATTTCCTATATAGAGTACTACTAAACTATTCCCTATATAGAGTACTATTCCTATATAGAGTACTATTCCCTATATAGAGTACTATTCCCTATATAGAGTACTATTCCCTATATAGAGTACTATTCCCTATATAGAGTACTATTCCCTATATAGAGTACTATTCCCTATATAGAGTACTATTCCCTATATAGAGTACTATTCCCTATATAGAGTACTATTCCCTATATAGAGTACTATTCCCTATATAGAGTACTATTCCCTATATAGAGTACTATTAAACTATTCCCTATACAGAGTACTATTAAACTATTCCCTATATAGAGTACTATTCCCTATATAGAGTACTATTCCCTATATAGAGTACTATTCCCTATATAGAGTACTACTAAACTATTCCCTATATAAAGTACTATTCCCTATATAGAGTACTACTAAACTATTCCCTATATAGAGTACTACTAAACTATTCCCTATATAGAGTACTATTCCCTATATAGAGTACTACTAAACTATTCCCTAAATAGAGTACTATTAAACTATTCCCTATAGAGTACTATTCCCTATATAGAGTACTACTAAACTATTCCCTATATAGAGTACTATTAAACTATTCCCTATATAGAGTACTACTAAACTATTCCCTATATAGAGTACTACTAAACTATTCCCTATATATAGTACTATTCCCTATATAGAGTACTATTAAACTATTCCCTATATAGAGTACTATTAAACTATTCCCTATATAGAGTACTACTAAACTATTCCCTATATAGAGTACTATTAAACTATTCCCTATATATAGTACTATTAAACTATTCCCTATATAGAGTACTATTAAACTATTCCCTATATAGAGTACTATTAAACTATTCCCTATATAGAGTACTATTAAACTATTCCCTATATAGAGTACTACTAAACTATTCCCTATATAGAGTACTATTCCCTATATAGAGTACGACTAAACTATTCCCTATATAGAGTACCATGTGCTCGCTGCTGTTACTGCGATCAGATATCCGTGCTGCTGGCTGAGGACTCTGTTACTGTGATCAGATACCCGTGCTGAGGACTCTGTTACTGTGATCAGATACCCGTGCTGCTGGCTGAGGACTCTGTTACTGTGATCAGATACCCGTGCTGAGGAGTCTGTTACTGTGATCAGATACCCGTGCTGCTGGCTGAGGACTCTTACTGCGATCAGATACCCGTGCTGCTGGCTGAGGACTCTGTTACTGCGATCAGATATCCGTGCTGCTGGCTGAGGACTCTGTTACTGTGATCAGATATCCGTGCTGCTGCTGGCTGAGGACTCTGTTACTGCGATCAGATACCCGTGCTGCTGGCTGAGGACTCTGTTACTGCGATCAGATATCCGTGCTGCTGGCTGAGGACTCTGTTACTGTGATCAGATGTCCGTGCTGCTGGCTGAGGACTCTGTTACTGCGATCAGATATCCATGCTGCTGCTGGCTGAGGACTCTGTTACTGCGATCAGATATCCGTGCTGCTGGCTGAGGACTCTGTTACTGCGATCAGATATCCGTGCTGCTGGCTGAGGACTCTGTTACTGTGATCAGATGTCCGTGCTGCTGGCTGAGGACTCTGTTACTGTGATCAGATATCCGTGCTGCTGGCTGAGGACTCTGTTACTGCGATCAGATATCCGTGCTGCTGGCTGAGGACTCTGTTACTGCGATCAGATATCCGTGCTGCTGGCTGAGGACTCTGTTACTGTGATCAGATATCCGTGCTGCTGGCTGAGGACTCTGTTACTGCGATCAGATACCCGTGCTGCTGGCTGAGGACTCTGTTACTGCGATCAGATATCCGTGCTGCTGGCTGAGGACTCTGTTACTGCGATCAGATGTCCGTGCTGCTGGCTGAGGACTCTGTTACTGCGATCAGATATCCGTGCTGCTGGCTGAGGACTCTGTTACTGTGATCAGATACCCGTTGAGGACTCTGTTACTGTGATCAGATACCCGTGCTGCTGGCTGAGGACTCTGTTACTGTGATCAGATACCCGTGCCTGTTACTGTGATCAGATACTGTGCTGAGGAGTCTGTTACTGTGATCAGATACCCGTGCTGCTGGCTGAGGACTCTTACTGCGATCAGATACCCGTGCTGCTGGCTGAGGACTCTGTTACTGCGATCAGATATCCGTGCTGCTGGCTGAGGACTCTGTTACTGTGATCAGATATCCGTGCTGCTGGGCTGAGGACTCTGTTACTGCGATCAGATACCCGTGCTGCTGGCTGAGGACTCTGTTACTGCGATCAGATGTCCGTGCTGCTGGCTGAGGACTCTGTTACTGCGATCAGATGTCCGTGCTGCTGGCTGAGGACTCTGTTACTGCGATCAGATATCCGTGCTGCTGGCTGAGGACTCTGTTACTGTGATCAGATATCCATGCTGCTGCTGGCTGAGGACTCTGTTACTGCGATCAGATATCCGTGCTGCTGGCTGAGGACTCTGTTACTGCGATCAGATATCCGTGCTGCTGGCTGAGGACTCTGTTACTGTGATCAGATGTCCGTGCTGCTGGCTGAGGACTCTGTTACTGCGATCAGATATCCGTGCTGCTGGCTGAGGACTCTGTTACTGCGATCAGATGTCCGTGCTGCTGGCTGAGGACTCTGTTACTGCGATCAGATGTCCGTGCTGCTGGCTGAGGACTCTGTTACTGCGATCAGATATCCGTGCTGCTGGCTGAGGAATCTGTTACTGTGATCAGATATCCGTGCTGCTGCTGGCTGAGGACTCTGTTACTGCGATCAGATACCCGTGCTGCTGGCTGAGGACTCTGTTACTGCGATCAGATGTCCGTGCTGCTGGCTGAGGACTCTGTTACTGCGATCAGATATCCAGGCTGTGTCAATCACTGTGAAGCTTTGAGATGGACTTTATAGAAACCAGTTCAGTATTATTAATGTTGATGTTTTTTTCTCGCTTTCCTCCCCTCTTTCTCCTCTCTCTCTTCTCTCTCCCTCTCTCTCTCCCTCTCTCTCCCCTCTCTCTCCCTCTCCAGTTTCTAGAGGTCGTAGTGTTTTCTATCCTGCTCTATTTGTACAAGAGGAGGAATATCAAGCACATAACCATAGTGATGCTGCTGGTGGCTCTGCTGTAAGAACCTGACAGACTCTATGGGAGGGTATCAAGCATGTAACCATAGTGATGCTGCTGGTGGCTCTGCTGGGTAAGAACTCTGACAGACTCTATGGGGGATCATGGTTATCACGTTTCAGAATGGGATGCTGCCGGTGGCTCTGCTGGGTAAGAACTCTGACAGACTCTATGGGAGGGTATCAAGCATGTAACCATAGTGATGCTGCTGGTGGCTCTGCTGGGTAAGAACTCTGACAGACTCTATGGGGGATCATGGTTATCACGTTTCAGAATGGGATGCTGCCGGTGGCTCTGCTGGGTAAGAACTCTGACAGACTCTATGGCGGATCATGGTTATCACGTTTCAGAATGGGATGCATTACTCCAGGAAATAGTGACGTTGTCCCTGTTGTTTTAGCCTCCCTGACGGTGATCTCGGTCAAAGCTGTGTCTGGGATGATCACGGAGTCCCTAAAGGGAGATCTCCAGCTCACCTACCCCATCTTCTACGTCATGGTGGTGGTCATGGTGGCCTCCTGTGCCTTCCAGATAAAGTAAGTCCAATGTTTCTCCACTTCCCCTGACAGCAGATTCATTTCTACAGAGTATTGACGTAAATGTGAAGTGTAAAAACGTATTGGACATTGTGACCTTGTCAGAGCAGAACTGTGATGGGATGAAGCTCCGGTAGTATGATGGATGAATCCACTGTGTGATGGATGATTCCACTGTGTGATGGGATGAAGCTCCGGTAGTATGATGGATGAATCCACTGTGTGATGGAGGAATCCACTGTGTGATGGGATGAT
Source organism: Oncorhynchus keta (assembly GCF_023373465.1). Classification (NCBI taxonomy): domain Eukaryota; kingdom Metazoa; phylum Chordata; class Actinopteri; order Salmoniformes; family Salmonidae; genus Oncorhynchus; species Oncorhynchus keta. The sequence goes on along the minus strand of NW_026277130.1, from coordinate 94,844 downwards.
GCTCAAGTAGTATGATGGATGAATCCACTGTGTGATGGGATGATGCTCCGATATTATGATGGATGAATCCACTGTGTGATGGGATGAAGCTCCGATAGTGTGATGGATGAATCCACTGTGTGATGGGATGATGCTCCGGTAGTGTGATGGATGAATCCACTGTGTGATGGGATGAAGCTCCGATAGTATGATGGATGAATCCACTGTGTGATGGGATGATGCTCCGGTATTATGATGGATGATTCCACTGTGTGATGGGATGAAGCTCCGGTAGTATGATGGATGAATCCACTGTGTGATGGGATGATGCTCCGGTAGTGTGATGGATGAATCCACTGTGTGATGGGATGAAGCTCCGATAGTATGATGGATGAATCCACTGTGTGATGGGATGATGCTCCGGTATTATGATGGATGATTCCACTGTGTGATGGGATGAAGCTCCGGTATTATGATGGATGAATCCACCGCGTGATGGGATGGAGCTCTGGTTTTATGATGGATGAATCCACTGTGTGATGGGATGAAGCCACTGTGTGATGGGATGAAGTTCCGGTAGTATGATGGATGAATCCACTGTGTGATGGGATGATGCTCCGGTAGTGTGATGGATGAATCCACCGCGTGATGGGATGGAGCTCCGGTATTATGATGGATGATTCCACCGCGTGATGGGATGAAGCTCTGGTTTTATGATGGATGAATCCACTGTGTGATGGGATGAAGTTCCGGTAGTATGATGGATGAATCCACTGTGTGATGGGATGAAGCTCCGGTAGTATGATGGATGAATCCACCGCGTGATGGGATGAAGCTCCGGTATTATGATGGATGAATCCACTGTGTGATGGGATGAAGCTCCGGTATTATGATGGATGAATCCACCGCGTGATGGGATGAAGCTCTGGTTTTATGATGGATGAATCCACTGTGTGATGGGATGAATCCACTGTGTGATGGGATGAAGTTCCGGTAGTATGATGGATGAACCCACTGTGTGATGGGATGAAGCTCCGGTATTATGATGGATGAATCCACTGTGTGATGGGATGAAGCTCCGGTATTATGATGGATGAATCCACCGTGTGATGGGATGATGCTCCGGTAGTATGATGGATGAATCCACTGTGTGATGGGATGAAGCTCCGGTAGTATGATGGATGAATCCACCGCGTGATGGGATGATGCTCCGGTAGTATGATGGATGAGTCCACTGTGTGATGGGATGATGCTCCGGTAGTATGATGGATGAGTCCACCGTGTGAAGGGATGATGCTCCGGTAGTATGATGGATGAGTCCACCGTGTGAAGGGATGATGCTCCGGTAGTATGATGGATGAGTCCACTGTGTGATGGGATGAAGCTCCGGTAGTATGATGGATGAGTCCACCGTGTGATGGGATGATGCTCCGGTAGTATGATGGATGAGTCCACCGTGTGATGGGATGAATCCACTGCGTGATGGGGCGATGCTCCGGTAGTATGATGGATGAGTCCACTGTATGATGGGATGAAGCTCCGGTAGTATGATGGATGAGTCCACCGTGTGATGGGATGAAGCTCCGGTAGTATGATGGATGAGTCCACTGTGTGATGGGATGAAGCTCCGGTAGTATGATGGATGAGTCCACCGTGTGAAGGGATGATGCTCCGGTAGTATGATGGATGAGTCCACCGTGTGAAGGGATGAAGCTCCGGTAGTATGATGGTCATATCATTCACATGGCCCTCAGAGGCCTCTCTTTAATCTGTCCTTCGCTGTTCTCAGGTTCCTTAATCAAGCCATGAAGATGTTTGACGCCACGGAGGTCGTCCCCATCAACTTTGTGTTCTTCACTGCCAGTGCCATTACAGCAGGTACGTTGTTTAACCAGAACTCAGCTAATTGGCCAGTTCCATTACAGCAGGTACGTTGTTTAACCAGAACTCAGCTAATTGGCCAGTGCCATTACAGCAGGTACGTTGTTTAACCAGAACTCAGCTAATTGGCCAGTTCCATTACAGCAGGTACGTTGTTTAACCAGAACTCAGCTAATTGGCCAGTTCCATTACAGCAGGTACGTTGTTTAACCAGAACTCAGCTAATTGGCCAGTTCCATTACAGCAGGTACGTTGTTTAACCAGAACTCAGCTAATTGGCCAGTTCCATTACAGCAGGTACGTTGTTTAACCAGAACTCAGCTAATTGGCCAGTTCCATTACAGCAGGTACGTTGTTTAACCAGAACTCAGCTAATTGGCCAGTTCCATTACAGCAGGTACGTTGTTTAACCAGAACTCAGCTAATTGGCCAGTTCCATTACAGCAGGTACGTTGTTTAACCAGAACTCAGCTAATTGGCCAGTTCCATTACAGCAGGTACGTTGTTTAACCAGAACTCAGCTAATTGGCCAGTTCCATTACAGCAGGTACGTTGTTTAACCAGAACTCAGCTAATTGGCCAGTTCCATTACCGCAGGTTTAACCAGAACTCAGCTAATTGGCCAGTTCCATTACAGCAGGTACGTTGTTTAACCAGAACTCAGCTAATTGGCCAGTTCCATTACAGCAGGTACGTTGTTTAACCAGAACTCAGCTAATTGGCCAGTTCCATTACAGCAGGTTTAACCAGAACTCAGCTACGTTGTTTAACCAGAACTCAGCTAATTGGCCAGTGCCATTACAGCAGGTACGTTGTTTAACCAGAACTCAGCTAATTGGCCAGTTCCATTACAGCAGGTACGTTGTTTAACCAGAACTCAGCTAATTGGCCAGTTCCATTACAGCAGGTACGTTGTTTAACCAGAACTCAGCTAATTGGCCAGTTCCATTACAGCAGGTACGTTGTTTAACCAGAACTCAGCTAATTGGCCAGTTCCATTACAGCAGGTACGTTGTTTAACCAGAACTCAGCTAATTGGCCAGTGCCATTACCGCAGGTACGTTGTTTAACCAGAACTCAGCTAATTGGCCAGTTCCATTACAGCAGGTACGTTGTTTAACCAGAACTCAGCTAATTGGCCAGTTCCATTACAGCAGGTACGTTGTTTAACCAGAACTCAGCTAATTGGCCAGTTCCATTACAGCAGGTACGTTGTTTAACCAGAACTCAGCTAATTGGCCAGTTCCATTACCGCAGGTACGTTGTTTAACCAGAACTCAGCTAATTGGCCAGTTCCATTACAGCAGGTACGTTGTTTAACCAGAACTCAGCTAATTGGCCAGTTCCATTACAGCAGGTACGTTGTTTAACCAGAACTCAGCTAATTGGCCAGTTCCATTACCGCAGGTTTAACCAGAACTCAGCTAATTGGCCAGTTCCATTACAGCAGGTACGTTGTTTAACCAGAACTCAGCTAATTGGCCAGTTCCATTACCGCAGGTTTAACCAGAACTCAGCTAATTGGCCAGTGCCATTACCGCAGGTACGTTGTTTAACCAGAACTCAGCTAATTGGCCAGTTCCATTACCGCAGGTTTAACCAGAACTCAGCTAATTGGCCAGTTCCATTACAGCAGGTACGTTGTTTAACCAGAACTCAGCTAATTGGCCAGTGCCATTACAGCAGGTACGTTGTTTAACCAGAACTCAGCTAATTGGCCAGTTCCATTACCGCAGGTTTAACCAGAACTCAGCTAATTGGCCAGTGCCATTACCGCAGGTACGTTGTTTAACCAGAACTCAGCTAATTGGCCAGTTCCATTACCGCAGGTTTAACCAGAACTCAGCTAATTGGCCAGTTCCATTACAGCAGGTACGTTGTTTAACCAGAACTCAGCTAATTGGCCAGTGCCATTACAGCAGGTACGTTGTTTAACCAGAACTCAGCTAATTGGCCAGTTCCATTACCGCAGGTTTAACCAGAACTCAGCTAATTGGCCAGTGCCATTACCGCAGGTACGTTGTTTAACCAGAACTCGTTAGGGAGGGTTTGGCCCAGCGTCGTCCGGGGTTAGGGGAGGGCTTTGGCCCAGCGTCGTCCGGGGTTAGGGAGGGTTTGGCCCAGCGTCGTCCGGGGAGGGTTTGGCCCAGCATCGTCCGGGTTAGGGAGGGTTTGGCCCAGCATCGTCCGGGTTAGGGGAGGGTTTGGCCCAGCATCGTCCGGGTTAGGGGAGGGTTTGGCCCAGCATCGTCCGGGTTAGGGGAGGGTTTGGCCCAGCGTCGTCCGGGTTAGGGGAGGGTTTGGCCCAGCGTCGTCCGGGTTAGGGGAGGGTTTGGCCCAGCGTCGTCCGGGGTTAGGGTTTGGCCCAGCGTCGTCCGGGGTTAGGGTTTGGCCCAGCGTCGTCCGGGGTTAGGGTTTGGCCCAGCGTCGTCCGGGGTTAGGGTTTGGCCCAGCGTCGTCCGGGGTTAGGGTTTGGCCCAGCGTCGTCCGGGGTTAGGGTTTGGCCCAGCGTCGTCCGGGGTTAGAGTTTGGCCCAGCGTCGTCCGGGGTTAGAGTTTGGCCCGGGGTTAGGGAGGGCCAGGGCTTGGCCCAGCGTCGTCCGGGGTTAGGGTTTGGCCCAGCGTCGTCCGGGGTTAGGGTTTGGCCCAGCGTCGTCCGGGGTTAGGGTAGGGTTTGGCCGGGAGGGGGGCTTTACTTGGCTCATGGCGCTCTAGCGACTCCTTGTGGCGGGCCGGGTGCCTGCAGGTCGAACTTCAGTCGAACGGCGTTTCCTCCAACACATTGGTGCAGCTGGCTTCTGGGTTAAGCGGGCAGGTGTTGTGAAGTGTGGTTTGGCGGGTCATGTTTCAGAGGACACATGACTCGACCTTCGCCTCACGAGCCCGTTGGGGAGTTGCAGCGATGAGACAATAAGTTGGAGGTAAAATAATCACTCTGCCTGGCTCGCTCTGTTTTCCCATCTCCGGAGGACTCATATTTGTTGTTCTGTGACTCTGCCAGGCTAACTCCGTGCAACTCCACTGAAAACCTAAAAGAGCCAAAGATTGCATCCCAAATGGCACCCTATTCCCTAGATAGTACACTACTTCCTATGGGCCCTGGTCAAAAGTAGGGCACTAAATAAAGACACGGATGACATTTGGGGACGCATCCCAAAATGTTTCATGGTCTGGTGCTCCATACTAATTAGAGTTTATCCTCCAGATATGGACAGCTGCCCCTCTCTGTCTCTCTCTCTCTCTCTCCTCTCTGTGTCTCTCTCCTCTCTCTCTCTCTGTCTCTCTCCCTCTCTCTCTGTGTCTCTCCCTCTCTCTCTCTGTGTCTCTCTCTCTCTCTCTCTGTGTCTCTCTCTCTCCCTCTCTGTGTCTCTCTCCCTCTCTCTCTCTGTGTCTCTCTCCCTCTCTCTGTGTCTCTCTCTCCCTCTCTGTGTCTCTCTTCCTCTGTGTCTCTCTCCATCGCTCTCTCTGTGTCTCTCTCCCTCTCTGTCTCTCTCTCTCCCTCTCTGTGTCTCTCTCTCCCTCTCTGTGTCTCTCTCTCCCTCTCTGTGTCTCTCTCTCCCTCTCTGTGTCTCTCTCTCCTCTCTGTGTCTCTCTCCCTCTCTGTGTCTCTCTCTCTCTCTCTGTGTCTCTCTCTCCTCTCTGTGTCTCTCTCTCCCTCTCTGTGTCTCTCTCTCTCCCTCTCTGTGTCTCTCTCTCTCCCTCTCTCTCTCCCTCTCTGTGTCTCTCTCTCCCTCTCTGTGTCTCTCTCTCCTCTCTGTGTCTCTCTCTCCCTCTCTGTGTCTCTCTCCTCTCTGTGTCTCTCTCTCCCTCTCTGTGTCTCTCTCTCCCTCTCTGTGTCTCTCTCTCCTCTCTGTGTCTCTCTCTCCCTCTCTGTGTCTCTCTCTCTCTCCCCTCTCTGTGTCTCTCTCTCTCTCTCTCTCCCTCTCTGTGTCTCTCTCCCCCTCTCTGTGTCTCTCTCTCCCCTCTCTGTGTCTCTCTCTCCTCTCTGTGTCTCTCTCCCCTCTCTGTGTCTCTCTCTCCCTCTCTGTGTCTCTCTCTCCCTCTCTGTGTCTCTCTCTCCCTCTCTGTGTCTCTCTCTCCCTCTCTGTGTCTCTCTCTCCCTCTCTGTGTCTCTCTCCTCCCTCTCTCTCTCCCTCTCTGTCTCTCTCTCTCCCTCTCTGTGTCTCTCTCTCCCTCTCTGTCTCTCTCTCTCTCTCTCATGTTGTTTTGGCTTGGTGTTAACCTACTTTTCTTTTGCAGGAATAGTATTTTACCAGGAATTCCAGGGCTTGGCTTTGCTCAATATTTTAATGTTTCTCTTTGGGTAAGTAGTATGTACTGTCTTTTTAAGAATACAGGCCTTGACATTCCACCTGAATACAGGCCTTGACATTCCACCTGAATACGGGCCTTGACATTCCACCTGAATACGGGCCTTGACATTCCCTCTGAATACGGGCCTTGACATTCCCTCTGAATACGGGCCTTGACATTCCACCTGAATACGGGCCTTGACATTCCACCTGAATGCGGGCCTTGACATTCCACCTGAATGCGGGCCTTGACATTCCACCTGAATACGGGCCTTGACATTCCACCTGAATACGGGCCTTGACATTCCACCTGAATACGGGCCTTGACATTCCACCTGAATACGGGCCTTGACATTCCACCTGAATACGGGCCTTGACATTCCACCTGAATACGGGCCTTGACATTCCACCTGAATACGGGCCTTGACATTCCACCTGAATACGGGCCTTGGCATTCCACCTGAATACGGGCCTTGGCATTCCACCTGAATACGGGCCTTGGCATTCCACCTGAATACGGGCCTTGGCATTCCACCTGAATACGGGCCTTGGCATTCCACCTGAATACGGGCCTTGACATTCCACCTGAATACGGGCCTTGACATTCCACCTGAATACGGGCCTTGACATTCCACCTGAATACGGGCCTTGACATTCCACCTGAATACGGGCCTTGACATTCCACCTGAATACGGGCCTTGACATTCCACCTGAATACGGGCCTTGACATTCCACCTGAATACGGGCCTTGACATTCCACCTGAATACGGGCCTTGACATTCCACCTGAATACGGGCCTTGACATTCCACCTGAATACGGGCCTTGACATTCCCTCTGAATACGGGCCTTGACATTCCACCTGAATACGGGCCTTGACATTCCACCTGAATACGGGCCTTGACATTCCACCTGAATACGGGCCTTGACATTCCACCTGAATACGGGCCTTGACATTCCACCTGAATACGGGCCTTGACATTCCACCTGAATACGGGCCTTGACATTCCACCTGAATACGGGCCTTGACATTCCACCTGAATACGGGCCTTGACATTTCCACCTGAATACGGGCCTTGACATTCCACCTGAATACGGGCCTTGACATTCCACCTGAATACGGGCCTTGACATTCCACCTGAATACGGGCCTTGACATTTCCACCTGAATACAGGCCTTGACATTTCCACCTGAATACAGGCCTTGACATTTCCCAGTGTGAGTTTAGTACACCGTCCCAGTGAACTCTTAGTGGAGTTTAGTACACTGTCCCAGTGAACTCTTAGTGGAGTTTAGTACACCGTCCCAGTGAACTCTTAGTGGAGTTTAGTACACCGTCCCAGTGAACTCTTAGTGGAGTTTAGTACACCGTCCCAGTGGAGTTTGGAGTTTACACCGTCCCAGTGAACTCTTAGTGGAGTTTAGTACACCGTCCCAGTGAACTCTTAGTGGAGTTTAGTACACCGTCCCAGTGAACTCTTAGTGGAGTTTAGTACACCGTCCCAGTGAACTCTTAGTGGAGTTTAGTACACCGTCCCAGTGAACTCTTAGTGGAGTTTAGTACAACGTCCCAGTGAACTCTTAGTGGAGTTTAGTACACCGTCCCAGTGAACTCTTAGTGGAGTTTAGTACACCGTCCCAGTGAACTCTTAGTGGAGTTTAGTACACCGTCCCAGTGGAGTTTAGTACACCGTCCCAGTGAACTCTTAGTGGAGTTTAGTACACCGTCCCAGTGGAGTTTAGTACACCGTCCCAGTGAACTCTTAGTGGAGTTTAGTACACCGTCCCAATGAACTCTTAGTGGAGTTTAGTACACCGTCCCAGTGAACTCTTAGTGGAGTTTAGTACACCGTCCCAGTGAACTCTTAGTGGAGTTTAGTACACCGTCCCAGTGAACTCTTAGTGGAGTTTAGTACACCGTCCCAATGAACTCTTAGTGGAGTTTAGTACACCGTCCCAGTGAACTCTTAGTGGAGTTTAGTACACCGTCCCAGTGAACTCTTAGTGGAGTTTAGTACACCGTCCCAGTGAACTCTTAGTGGAGTTTAGTACACCGTCCCAGTGAACTCTTAGTGGAGTTTAGTACACCGTCCCAGTGAACTCTTAGTGGAGTTTAGTACACCGTCCCAGTGAACTCTTAGTGGAGTTTAGTACACCGTCCCAGTGGAGTTTAGTACACCGTCCCAGTGAACTCTTAGTGGAGTTTAGTACACCGTCCCAGTGAACTCTTAGTGGAGTTTAGTACACCGTCCCAGTGAACTCTTAGTGGAGTTTAGTACACCGTCCCAGTGAACTCTTAGTGGAGTTTAGTACACCGTCCCAGTGAACTCTTAGTGGAGTTTAGTACACCGTCCCAGTGAACTCTTAGTGGAGTTTAGTACACCGTCCCAATGAACTCTTAGTGGAGTTTAGTACACCGTCCCAGTGAACTCTTAGTGGAGTTTAGTACACCGTCCCAGTGAACTCTTAGTGGAGTTTAGTACACCGTCCCAGTGACTCTTAGTGGAGTTTAGTACACCGTCCCAGTGAACTCTTAGTGGAGTTTAGTACACCGTCCCAGTGAACTCTTAGTGGAGTTTAGTACACCGTCCCAATGAACTCTTAGTGGAGTTTAGTACACCGTCCCAGTGAACTCTTAGTGGAGTTTAGTACACCGTCCCAGTGGAGTCTTAGTGGAGTTTAGTACACCGTCCCAATGAACTCTTAGTGGAGTTTAGTACACCGTCCCAGTGAACTCTTAGTGGAGTTTAGTACACCGTCCCAGTGGAGTTTAGTACACCGTCCCAGTGAACTCTTAGTGGAGTTTAGTACACCGTCCCAGTGAACTCTTAGTGGAGTTTAGTACACCGTCCCAGTGAACTCTTAGTGGAGTTTAGTACACCGTCCCAGTGAACTCTTAGTGGAGTTTAGTACACCGTCCCAGTGAACTCTTAGTGGAGTTTAGTACACCGTCCCAATGAACTCCAGAGACCGTATCACTCCTGAGGGTTGGGGCGGCAGGGTAGCCTAGTGGTTAGAGCGTTGGACTAGTAATCGAAAGGTTGCAAGTTCGAATCCCCGAGCTGAATCCCTGAACAGGCAGTTAACCCACTGTTCCTAGGCCGCCATTGAAAATAAGAATTTGTTCTTAACTGACTTGCCAAGTTAAATAAAGGTAAAATAAAATAAAAAAAGAAAGGGTTCAGATGACTCCAAAATTGTAAACACTGTCATTCCAACTCCTTGATTTTAGAATGATATCCCAACATAACCTTCTCTCTGAACTCCTCCTCCAGCTGCCTGCTCTCATTCATTGGCGTCTTCCTGATAGCCAGAGACAGACCCAAGATCAAGACTGAAAACATTACCTTTATAGCCATGGGGAAAATACCAGGTAACTATATACTAATATACTAATAAACGAGTTCCATTTAACTATATACTTCTCCTACAACAAATAGAAATGGATGAGAGCATTAGTAACATCTTGATTTAATATCCAAGACGAGATTTACTGGAGGACCGGAGTTGGGCTGTTGGGGTTACTGGAGGACCGGGGTTGGGCTGTTGGGGGTACTGGAGGACCGGAGTTGGGCTGTTGGGGGTACTGGAGGACTGGGGTTGGGCTGTTGGGGGTACTGGAGGACTGGGGTTGGGCTGTTGGGGGTACTGGAGGACTGGGGTTGGGCTGTTGGGGGTACTGGAGGACTGGGGTTGGGCTGTTGGGGGTACTGGAGGACTAGGGTTGGGGGTTACTGGAGGACTGGGGTTGGGCTGTTGGGGTTACTGGAGGACCGGGGTTGGGCTGTTGGGAGGTACTGGAGGACTGGGGTTGGGCTGTTGGGAGGTACTGGAGGACCCGGGTTGGACCGGGGGGGCTTAGTGTCTTACCCTACAGTAAACCTGTTCAGACATCTCTCAATAGCCAGGAGGTGAGGTTAATGTGCATTATCCCCAGCAGCAGAATAACATGGTGAATGTACATTATCCCCAGCAACAGAATAACATGGTGAATGTGCATTATCCCCAGCAACAGAATAACATGGTGAATGTGCATTATCCCCAACAGCAGAATAACATGGTGAATGTACATTATCCCCAGCAACAGAATAACATGGTGAATGTACATTATCCCCATCAACAGAATAACATGGTGAATGTGCATTATCCCCAACAGCAGAATAACATGGTGAATGTACATTATCCCCAGCAACAGAATAACATGGTGAATGTACATTATCCCCAGCAACAGAATAACATGGTGAATGTACATTATCCCCAGCAACAGAATAACATGGTGAATGTGCATTATCCCCAGCAACAGAATAACATGGTGAATGTACATTATCCCCAACAGCAGAATAACATGGTGAATGTACATTATCCCCAACAGCAGAACAACATGGTGAATGTAATTATCCCCAGCAACAGAATAACATGGTGAATGTACATTATCCCCAACAGCAGAACAACATGGTGAATGTACATTATCCCCAACAGCAGAATAACATGGTGAATGTACATTATCCCCATCAACAGAACAACATGGTGAATGTGCATTATCCCCAGCAACAGAACAACATGGTGAATGTGCATTATCCCCAGCAACAGAACAACATGGTGAATGTACATTATCCCCAGCAACAGAATAACATGGTGAATGTGCATTATCCCCAGCAACAGAATAACATGGTGAATGTACATTATCCCCAGCAACAGAATAACATGGTGAATGTGCATTATCCCCAGCAGCAGAATAACATGGTGAATGTGCATTATCCCCAGCAACAGAACAACATGGTGAATGTGCATTATCCCCAGCAACAGAACAACATGGTGAATGTACATTATCCCCAGCAACAGAATAACATGGTGAATGTACATTATCCCCAGCAACAGAATAACGTGGTGAATGTACATTATCCCCAGCAACAGAATAACATGGTGAATGTGCATTATCCCCAGCAGCAGAATAACATGGTGAATGTACATTATCCCCAGCAACAGAATAACGTGGTGAATGTACATTATCCCCAGCAACAGAACAACATGGTGACTGTAGACCACCTCTCTAATGATCTATATGTCTCGTCTCTGCTACAGGGAGAAAATGTAAGGACAAGGTCCAGCCGGAGGCTAAAAGCAACACGTACGGATCTCTGGCAGCTAAACTCATGTGTAACAAACCTGGCCCACAGGACGACTCCTAATATCAGCCACACCTGTCTGTCTGTGTACAGAGACTACCTGTGTCAACACTACACATCTCTCTCCTGGGTTGCCAGACTGACTGACTACAGGGACAAAGTGAGAGCACTGTCTCCATTAGCAAAAAAATTCCCCAGATTTTCCAGAAATCCTAGTATCTTCTAACTCGATCCTGATTCCAGGAGACTTGCCAGAAGCAGGATTTCTGGGGAAAACCTGGATATCTTTGGGAAGGTTACAATTGTCAGGGAATTGAACTCTGTTGCTACAGATACTGAGGAGACGTCTCAGGATCGAACCCAAATGCACTACAGACACAAATAAAACTTTATTTAATTCTCAAGGAGGTGGCTGTCTGGAGTAACCACCTGATATTCTCTGTTAATACGAAAGCAACTGTTGGATCGAATTTCTGATGAGATGGTTTCAATCATTGATTTGTTAATAAACTGGAATGTGATATTTAAAGTGGTTCTCGAGCTCCTGGCTGGTAAAAGAGGCTCACCAGCGCACTCTACTGGTCGTAACAAGAATTACTATTTAAATGTGTGGGTTTTTTTTTAAACGGCAGACGTTCTTTGTTTAAGCTAATAAATACGGACCAGGCTTCGGGAAGGATGGCCTCAGGACTACAGACAACTACAGCTTCACCCTTTTTCAAATCAAAACGTCATTTTCTGAATTGCATTTCAAAGAGCAGTGGTGTAATGCAGTTTAACTGACAGGTATGGCTGAGCCAACGTCTTCAACTCTCACCTCCATTTTGAATCATATATTATGATATATATATATGACAATGGACTTAAGCAAAAGTATATCGGTAAGAAAAACACAAATTTTATTTTGACGACTTAAAAGTACAAATGATCTATCAATGGTAGACAATTTATCTTGGTAATTAAAAAAAATGAAAACATTTTAAACTCATGAGAGTAGAAAGCCAGCTCAGTTTTATTAGTCGTATGTACGGGATATATCGTCCACAATGCTTACTGCAGGCTCCTACTTCACAACAATAATAATATATACAAATAGGAGCATAACGTAAAAGTCTCGGTAGAATAGGAAACATTCTAGAATCAGTAGAATAGGAAACATTCTAGAATCAGTAGAATAGGAAACATTCTAGAATCAGTAGAATACAGGAAGGCACAATATAATAGTCTAGTAACAGCAGGTGTGATGTGTGGCTCAGTTGGTAGAGCAGGGCACTTGCCTTGCCGTGGTTGTGGGTTCGATTCCCAACGACACTGAATGCTCTCTGCTAAATGACTTAAATGTGAATGTAGACAACAGTCCTAATATTGAGTTGCACCCTCTTGACGTCGGGGCATGGACTCTCGGTGTCGACAGCGTTCCACGAGGATGCTGGCCCATGTTGACTCCAATGACTTCCCACAGTTGTCAAGTTAGCCATGGATTGTGTATGGGTAAATGGCCAAGAACGGGGTAGGAGCGCCTGTTTGAATGTGTCAAGTGCAACGGTGCTGGGTTTTCCCCACTCAACAGTTTCCCAATGGACCCTACAGTAAATGGACCATTGGGAAACTGGCCTTCAGACACAATCCATGTCTCAATGCTTAAATCCTTTAACCCGTCTGTCTCCTCCCCTTCATCTACACTGATTGAAGTGGATTTAACATGACATCAATCAGTAAGACAGGTTGGTTATCAGGCCTGCAAACTTGATGATGGGAGTTGGTGAACAGAGAGTACAGCAGATGACTGAAGACACACCCCTGGGGCCTCTGATGCTAATCCTCACAGCCTGCGGTCGGCCCGTCAGGAAGTCCAATTCCTGCTCCTCTTCTAGAATATTATCTCAACAGTATTACAGAGTTCCTGTTCCCTCTTATAGAATATTATCTCAACAGTATTGGAGTTCCTGTTCCTCTTCTAGAATATTATCTCAACAGTATTGGAGTTCCTGTTCCTCTTCTAGAATATTATCTCAACAGTATTACAGTTCCTGCTCCTCTTCTAGAATATTATCTCAACAGTATTACAGAGTTCCTGCACTTAAATATAAACAGCACCCAAAGTGAGTACCTCTGCCTCCAGAACAGCCTGGATTCTTCGGGGCATGGACACGTTGCTCAATTGGTATCAAGGGCCCTAACGTGTGCCAGGAAAACATTCCCCACACCATTACACCACCAGCCTGTACCGTTGACATCAGACAGGATGTGACCATGGACTCATGCTGCTTACGCCAAACCCTGACATCAGCATGACGCAACAGGAACCAGGATTGGTTCGGACCAGGCACTGCTTTTCCACTCCTCAGTTGTCCAGTGTTGATGATCACGTGCCCACTGGGAGCCTCTTATTGTTGTTTTTATCTGATAGGAACCTCGTATGTGGTTGTCTGCTGCAACAGCCAATCCGTGACAAGGACCTTATCTCAGTTGTGCGTTCCCAAGATGCTCAGATCTGCACACCACTGTTGTGCTGCGCCGTTATTTGCCTGTTAGCCCAGAGTAGAGTGCTGTTAGCACGATTCTTGCCATTCTCCTTGGACCTCTGATCACCGAGCTGTTGTCACCCACAGGACTGCCGACCTCTCATCACCGAGCTGTTGTCACCCACAGGACTGCCGACCTCTCATCAATGAGCTGTTTTCACCCACAGGACTGCCAGACCTCTCATCAAATGAGCTGTTGTCACCTGACAGGACTGCCGACCTCTCATCAAGGAGCTGTTTTCACCCACAGGACTTCCCCACCTCATCAATGAGCTGTTGTCACCCACAGGACTGCCGACCTCTCAATGAGCTGTTGTCACCCACAGGACTGCCGACCTCTCATCAATGAGCTGTTGTCACCCACAGGACTGCCACCCTCTCATCAATGAGCTGTTTCACCCACAGGACTGCCACCCTCTCATCAATGAGCTGTTTTCACCCACAGGACTGCCGACCTCTCATCAACAGAGCTGTTGTTACCCACAGGACTCCTTGACCTCTCATTAATGAGCTGTTGTCACCCACAGGACTGCCGACCTCTCATCAATGAGCTGTTTTCACCCACAGGACTGCCGACCTCTCATCACCGAGCTGTTTTCACCCACAGGACTGCCGACCTCTCATCAATGAGCTGTTTTCACCCACAGGACTGCCGACCTCATCACCGAGCTGTTGTCACCCACAGGACTGCCGACCTCTCATCACCGAGCTGTTTTCACCCACAGGACTGTCACCTCTCAGGAGCTGTTTTCACCCACAGGACTGCCTCCTCATCAATGAGCTGTTTTCACCTACAGGACTGCCGACCTCTCATCAATGAGCTGTTTTCACCCACAGGACTGCCGACCTCTCATCAATGAGCTGTTTTCACCCACAGGACTGCCGACCTCTCATCAATGAGCTGTTTTCACCCACAGGACTGCCGACCTCTCATCAATGAGCTGTTTTCACCCACAGGACTGCCGACCTCTCATCAACGAGCTGTTTTCACCCACAGGACTGCCGACCTCTCATTAATGAGCTGTTTTCACCCACAGGACTGCCGACCTCTCATTAATGAGCTGTTTTCACCCACAGGACTGCCGACCTCTCATCAATGAGCTGTTTCACCCACAGGACTGCCGACCTCTCATCAACGAGCTGTTTTCACCCACAGGACTGCCGACCTCTCATCAACGAGCTGTTTCACCCACAGGACTGCCGACCTCTCATCAATGAGCTGTTGTCACCCACAGGACTGCCAACCTCTCATTAATGAGCTGTTGTCACCCACAGGACTGCCGACCTCTCATCAATGAGCTGTTGTCACCCACAGGACTGCCGACCTCTCATCAATGAGCTGTTTTCACCCACAGGACTGCCGACCTCTCATTAATGAGCTGTTTCACCCACAGGACTGCCGACTGGATGTTGTTTGTTTGTCATACTCTCATCAGAGAGCTGTTTTCACCCACAGGACTGCCGACCTCTCATCAATGAGCTGTTTTCACCCACAGGACTGCCGACCTCTCATCAAACCATTTTTGCTGGTGAACCTTTTGTCAATAATACATTTTATTTGGTAGATGCCTTTCACCCACAAAGGACTGCCGACCTCTCATTGTGCAGCTGTTGTCAAAATTATAGCCAGCAAATTTCACTGCCGACCTCTCACCATGTGCAGTAAACAGTGAGCTGTTGTCACCCACAGGACTGGTCTCACTACCTCATCAACAGAGCTGTTTCACCCACAGGACTAGCCGACCTCCATCATCAACGAGCTGTTTTCACCCACAGGACTGCCGACCTCTCATAAACAGAGCTGTTTTAGGCTACACACAGGACTGCTAGCTAGGTCTAACTAGACAACTACGCTGTGCAGGCCAGGCTACACTATACAGCTAACACAGTGTTTGACCCACAGGACTGCCGAACCAGCTCTCATCAAACAGCTGTTTTCACCCAAAGGACTGCCGACCTTCTCTCAGAACCAGTCAACGAGCTGTTTCACCCACAGGACTGCCATAATGACCTCTCATCAATGAGCTGTTTTCACCCACAGGACTGCCACCCAGTCATAATGAGCTGTTTCTCACCCAGTACATAATGACTGTCTTCTCTACAGAACCACCTCTCATCAATGAGCTGTTTCTCACCCACAGGACTGGTGTCTTCTCTACAGAACCAGTCATAATGACTGGTGTCTGTCTCTCAGAACCAGTACAAATGAGCTGTTTCTCACCCACAGGACTGGTGTCTTCTCTAACCAGTCTCATACATAATGAGCTGTTTTCACCCAGAACAGGACTGTCAAGAACCTCTCATTAATGAGCTGTTTTCACCTTCACAGAACCAGTACAGAATGACTGCAGACCTCTCATCAATGAGCTGTTGTCACCCACAGGACTGCCGACCTCTCATCACCGAGCTGTTTTCACCCACAGGACTGCCGACCTCTCATCAATGAGCTGTTTTCACCCACAGGACTGTCAACCTCTCATCACCGAGCTGTTGTCACCCACAGGACTGTCAACCTCTCAATGAGCTGTTGTCACCCACAGGACTGCCGACCTCTCATCAATGAGCTGTTTTCACCCACAGGACTGCCGACCTCTCATCAATGAGCTGTTTTCACCCACAGGACTGCCGACCTCATTAATGAGCTGTTTTCACCCACAGGACTGCCGACCTCTCATCAATGAGCTGTTTTCACCCACAGGACTGCCGACCTCTCATCACCGAGCTGTTGTCACCCACAGGACTGCCGACCTCTCATCAATGAGCTGTTTTCACCCACAGGACTGTCAACCTCTCATCAATGAGCTGTTTCACCCACAGGACTGTCAACCTCTCAAATGAGCTGTTGTCACCCACAGGACTGCCGACCTCTCATCAATGAGCTGTTTTCACCCACAGGACTGCCGACCTCTCATCAATGAGCTGTTTTCACCCACAGGACTGCCGACCTCTCATTAATGAGCTGTTTTCACCCACAGGACTGCCGACCTCTCATCAATGAGCTGTTGTCACCCACAGGACTGCCGACCTCTCATCAATGAGCTGTTTTCACCCACAGGACTGCCGACCTCTCATCAATGAGCTGTTGTCACCCACAGGACTGCCGACCTCTCATCAATGAGCTGTTGTCACCCACAGGACTGCCGACCTCTCATCAATGAGCTGTTGTCACCCACAGGACTGCCGACCTCTCATCAATGAGCTGTTTTCACCCACAGGACTGCCGACCTCTCATCAATGAGCTGTTGTCACCCACAGGACTGCCGACCTCTCATCAATGAGCTGTTTTCACCCACAGGACTGCCGACCTCATCAATCTGTTTTCACCCACAGGACTGCCGACCTCTCATAAATGAGCTGTTGTCACCCACAGGACTGCCGACCTCTCATCACCGAGCTGTTTCACCCACAGGACTGCCGACCTCTCATCACCGAGCTGTTGTCACCCACAGGACTGCCGACCTCTCATCACCGAGCTGTTGTCACCCACAGGACTGCCGACCTCTCATCAAATGAGCTGTTGTCACCCACAGGACTGCCGACCTCTCATCACCGAGCTGTTGTCACCCACAGGACTGCCGACCTCTCATCACCGAGCTGTTTTCACCCACAGGACTGCCGACCTCTCATCACCGAGCTGTTGTCACCCACAGGACTGCCGACCTCTCATCACCGAGCTGTTGTCACCCACAGGACTGCCGACCTCTCATTAATGAGCTGTTTTCACCCACAGGACTGCCGACCTCTCATCAATGAGCTGTTTTCACCCACAGGACTGCCGACCTCTCATCACCGAGCTGTTGTCACCCACAGGACTGCCGACCTCTCATCAATGAGCTGTTTTCACCCACAGGACTGCCGACCTCTCATCAATGAGCTGTTGTCACCCACAGGACTGCCGACCTCTCATTAATGAGCTGTTGTCACCCACAGGACTGCCGACCTCTCATCAATGAGCTGTTGTCACCCACAGGACTGCCGACCTCTCATTAATGAGCTGTTGTCACCCACAGGACTGTCGCTGACTGGATGTTGTTTGTTTGTCGTACTGTTCTCGGTAAACCCCAGACACTGTCATGCGTGAATAGCCCAGGAGGCCGGCTGGCCGACGATCTGGCAGCGCTCAAAATCGCTTAGGTCACTCGTTTTGCTCAATGGAACAGTAACTGAATGGCTGGTCTGCTTGCTTTTTATATCAGGCCACGTGACTCACTGTCTGTCGGAGCAAACCATTTTTGTAAACGGGGTGGTGAACCTAAAACTATTGTCAAATAATAATACATTTTATTTGGTAGATGCCTTTCAGGACATCGTACCTAAAGTATATTTCATTTAGGCCTATGTAATGAATTTTAAATTATGCTTGAATATTTAAAACGGGGGAAAAATATTAAAAAATGTATAAAATTATAGCAAATCAGCTCATCAATTTCAAAATAAGGGGTGTGTTCTGGCACATGTCACTTACTGCTACCATGTGCAGTAAACAGGAGCTATCGCTGTGCAGGCTAGGCTACACACCGGTTAGCTAGCTAGCTAGGTCTAACTAGACAACTACGCTGTGCAGGCCAGGCTACACTATACAGTAACTAACACAGTGTTTGACAGGGAATAACTCAGATTGGAGTAGAGGGATTTTTATTGTCAACCGTTTCAACTACAGCTCTCAAATCCAAACAAAGATCTGTTTTCACAAAAATGGGAATCAGGCAAACCACAGAATGACTGGTGTCTTCTCTACAGAACCAGTACATAATGACTGGTGTCTTCTCTACAGAACCAGTACATAATGACTGGTGTCTTCTCTACAGAACCAGTACAGAATGAGTGGTGTCTTCTCTACAGAACCAGTACAGAATGAGTGGTGTCTTCTCTACAGAACCAGTACATAATGACTGGTGTCTTCTCTACAGAACCAGTACATAATGACTGGTGTCTTCTCTACAGAACCAGTACATAATGACTGGTGTCTTCTCTACAGAACCAGTACATAATGACTGGAACGACTGTCTTCTCTACAGAACCAGTACATAATGACTGGTGTCTTCTCAGAACCAGTACATAATGACTGTCTTCTCTACAAAGCCAGTACATAATGACTGGTGTCTTCTCTACAGAGCCAGTACATAATGACTGGTGTCTTCTCTACAGAGCCGGTACAGAATGAGTGGTGTCTTCTCTACAGAACCAGTACATAATGACTGGTGTCTTCTCTACAGAACCAGTACATAATGACTGTGTCTTCTCTACAGAACCGGTACATAATGACTGGTGTCTTCTCTACAGAACCGGTACAGAATGACTGGTGTCTTCTCTACAGAGACAGTACATAATGACTGGTGTCTTCTCTACAGAGCCAGTACATAATGACTGGTGTCTTCTCTACAGAGCCAGTACATAATGACTGGTGTCTTCTCTACAGAACCAGTACATAATGACTGGTGTCTTCTCTACAGAACCAGTACAGAACGACTGGTGTCTTCTCTACAGAACCAGTACACACACCGTGACAATCTGAAGGCAGTCCCTTTGGTGAAAACAATATTGAACAAACATTTTTTTTAAACTCATTTCAACTCAAATGAAAAACTCCCAGAAAACCTTACAGGGAATTATTATCAATTTAAAGTTCATCCACTCAAACAATGTGGCATTCAGTATGGGTAATGTGTGTGTGCATGCCAGGCATTTCATATCTATAATGTTGTGTGTGCATGCCAGGCATTTCATATCTAGTACCCTAACAGGGTCGGGGTGAAGGGACTCACACTAGTCACAGGGTTTTATTTCATATCTAGTACCCCTAACAGGGGTTGGGGTGAAGGGACTCACACTAGGCACAGTGTTTTATTTCATATCTAGTACCCCTAACAGGGGTTGGGGTGAAGGGACTCACACTTGGCACAGTGTTTTATTTCATATCTAGTACCCCTAACAGGGGTTGGGGTGAAGGGACTCACACTAGGCACAGTGTTTTATTTCATATCTAGTACCCTAACAGGGGTTGGGGTGAAGGACTCACACTTGGCACAGTGTTTTACTCAGAACACAGTCTGTGGCTTTACGTAGAGAAGCAGTACTGTTGCGATGTGGGATTGAACCTGCAGTACTCCTCAGACCTCTGTTGATCTTAGGGAAGCGGTACTGTTGTGATGTGGGATTGAACCTGCAGTACTCCTCAGATCTCTATGTTGATCTTAGCGAAACGGTATTGCAGTGACCCGGGGTTCCGAAGCACCAGTCCTCTCTGGCCGTCAGGCTGTCTGAGCAGGGTGTGTAGGAGACCAGTAAGGCTGAGGAGCCCCAGAGCCTCTCCACAGCCAGCCGACAGGGAGAAGTCCCCCTGGGTCACCCAGCCCAGAGTCACCCTGGAGCAGTGGGAGGTGACGCTGGGAAGGGGCTCCGGCCAGAGACCAAGAGTCAGGGCTGAGGTACAGGAGGAAGAGGGGTTGGTGAGGCTGGAGGAGGAGCTAGGATCAGGGTTGGTGAGGCTGGAGGAAGAGCTAGGATCAGGATTGACACTAGGGGCTGAGGTAGAGGAGGAAGAGGGGTGGGTGAGGCTGGAGGAGGAGCTAGGATCAGGACCAGGGTTGACACCAGGGACTGAGGCAGGGTCAGACTGCTTGGCGGAGGAAGAGGAGGAGGTTCCAGGTTTGTTGTGGTCCTTCTTGCGTGGCCGTTTGACGCGGCTCTTGAAGTGGTCAGTGTGTAGAGGCTCCTGGGGCCCTGTGCAGCCCGGCTCCTCACGTACCAGCTGGAGGTCCTCTGTGGTGGGGACACACACCAGGGCGTGCTGCTCCGGTTGGCCCTTGGCGATGAGGGAGACGGATCCACACCAGGCTGCTGCCACCGTGTGCCGAGAGGAGAGACGCTGCAACGTTACGGTTGAGTTGTGGTGTTGATCCCGGGTTACGTGACCTCTGACATTTAGAGGATGTGGGCGACACCAAGCGGACAGCTGCCTTAGAGACTTCCTGTTCCTGTTGAACACAGAGACGACCAATCAGGGTTCAGTGTTTAAGCTGCGGAACCCAATCGTGGCTCAGGGTTTATAAAATACGGCCACTACTTCTAGGAATGTTGTGTTTTTATAAAAACCGCCCAGTGATTCAGCCAAAACGCAGTAAAAACACAATATGAGCTCATGAAGTCAGCCATTACTCTATAAACTGCTGATTTTAGGAGGATAATCTCTCTGATGTAGGGCAGTCATTTGGGTCTGGATCTTCTCCTCATGAAAGGTATGCTGGGGAGGGGTTATGTTCTCATCATGAAAGGTATGCTGGGAGGGGTTGTCATGAAAGGTATACTGGGAGGGGTTATGTTCTCATCATGAAAGGTATGCTGGGAGGGGTTATGTTCTCATCATGAAAGGTATGCTGGGAGGGGTTCTCATCATGAAAGGTATGCTGGGAGGGGTTGTCATCATGAAAGGTATGCTGGGAGGGGTTCTCATCATGAAAGGTATGCTGGGAGGGGTTCTCATCATGAAAGGTATGCTGGGAGGGGTTCTCATCATGAAAGGTATGCTGGGAGGGGTTCTCATCATGAAAGGTATGCTGGGAGGGGTTCTCATCATGAAGGTATGCTGGGAGGGGTTCTCATCATGAAAGGTATGCTGGGAGGGTTCTCATCATGAAAGGTATGCTGGGAGGGGTTATGTTCTCATCATGAAAGGTATGCTGGGAGGGGTTATGTTCTCATCATGAAAGGTATGCTGGGAGGGGCTCATCATGAAAGGTATGCTGGGAGGGTTATGTTCTCATCATGAAGGTATGCTGGGAGGGGTTATGTTCTCATCATGAAAGGTATGCTGGGAGGGTTATGTTCTCATCATGAAAGGTATCCTGGGAGGGGTTATGTTCTCATCATGAAAGGTATGCTGGGAGGGGTTATGTTCTCATCATGAAAGGTATGCTGGGAGGGGTTATGTTCTCATCATGAAAGGTAGGCTGGGAGGGGTTATGTTCTCATGTAAGGTATGCTGGGAGGGGTTATCATGAAAGGTATGCTGGGAGGGGTTATGTTCTCATCATGAAAGGTAGGCTGGGAGGGGTTATGTTCTCATGTAAGGTATGCTGGGGAGGGGTTATGTTCTCATCCTAGAAAGGTATGCTGGGAGGGGTTATGTTCTCATCATGAAAGGTATGCTGGGAGGGGTTATGTTCTCATTATGAAAGGTATGCTGGGAGGGTTATGTTCTCATCATGTAAGGTATGCTGGGAGGGGTTATCATGAAGGTATGCTGGGAGGGGTTCTCATCATGAAAGGTATGCTGGGAGGGGTTCTCATCATGAAAGGTATGCTGGGGAGGGGTTATGTTCTCATCATGAAAGGTATGCTGGGAGGTGTTATGTTCTCATCATGAAAGGTATGCTGGGAGGGGGAGTTCTCATCATGAAAGGTATGCTGGGAGGGGTTCTCATCATGAAAGGTATACTGGGAGGGGTTATGTTCTCATCATGAAAGGTAGGCTGGGAGGGGTTATGTTCTCATCATGAAAGGTATGCTGGGAGGGGTTATCATGAAAGGTAGGTTGGGGAGGGGTTATGTTCTCATCATGAAAGGTATGCTGGGAGGGGTTATGTTCTCATAAGGTATGCTGGGAGGGGTTATGTTCTCATCATGAAAGGTATGCTGGGAGGGGTTCTCATCATGAAAGGTATGCTGGGAGGGTTCTCATCATGAAAGGTATACTGGGAGGGGTTATGTTCTCATCATGAAAGGTATGCTGGGAGGGGTTCTCATCATGAAAGGTATGCTGGGAGGGGTTATGTTCTCATCATGAAAGGTATGCTGGGGAGGGGTTATGTTCTCATCATGAAAGGTATGCTGGGGGGGGGTTATGTTCTCATCATGAAAGGTATGCTGGGAGGGGTTATGTTCTCATCATGGAAGGTAGGCTGGGAGGGGTTATCATGAAAGGTAGGTTGGGGAGGGTTATGTTCTCATCATGAAAGGTATGCTGGGAGGGGTTCTCATCATGAAAGGTATGCTGGGAGGGGTTCTCATCATGAAAGGTATGCTGGGAGGGGTTATGTTCTCATCATGAAAGGTAGGCTGGGAGGGGTTATGTTCTCATCATGAAAGGTAGGCTGGGAGGGGTTATGTTCTCATCATGAAAGGTAGGCTGGGAGGGGTTATGTTCTCATCATGAAAGGTATGCTGGGAGGGGTTATGTTCTCATCATGAAAGGTAGGCTGGGAGGGGTTATGTTCTCATCATGAAAGGTATGCTGGGAGGGGTTCTCATCATGAAAGGTATGCTGGGGAGGGGTTATGTTCTCATCATGAAAGGTATGCTGGGGAGGGGTTATGTTCTCATCATGAAAGGTATGTTGGGAGGGGTTATGTTCTCATCATGAAAGGTATGCTGGGAGGGGTTCTCATCATGAAAGGTATGCTGGGAGGGGTTCTCATCATGAAAGGTATGCTGGGAGGGGTTATGTTCTCATCATGAAAGGTAGGCTGGGAGGGGTTATGTTCTCATCATGAAAGGTATGCTGGGAGGGGTTATGTTCTCATCATGTAAGGTATGCTGGGAGGGGTTATCATGAAAGGTAGGTTGGGGAGGGGTTATGTTCTCATCATGAAAGGTATGCTGGGAGGGGTTATGTTCTCATAAGGTATGCTGGGAGGGGTTATGTTCTCATCATGAAAGGTATGCTGGGAGGGGTTCTCATCATGAAAGGTATGCTGGGAGGGTTCTCATCATGAAAGGTATACTGGGAGGGGTTATGTTCTCATCATGAAAGGTATGCTGGGAGGGGTTCTCATCATGAAAGGTATGCTGGGAGGGGTTCTCATCATGAAAGGTAGGCTGGGGAGGGTTTATGTTCTCATGAAAGGTAGGCTGGGGAGGGTTTATGTTCTCATGAAAGGTAGGCTGGGGAGGGTTTATGTTCTCATGAAAGGTATGCTGGGAGGGGTTGTCATGAAAGGTATGCTTGGAGGGGTTGTCATGAAAGGTATGCTTGGAGGGGTTGTCATGAAAGGTATGCTTGGAGGGGTTGTCATGAAAGGTATGCTTGGAGGGGTTCTCATGAAAGGTATGCTGGGAGGGGTTATGTTCTCATCATGAAAGGTATGCTGGGAGGGGTTATGTTCTCATCATGAAAGGTATGCTGGGAGGGGTTCTCATCATGAAAGGTATGCTGGGAGGGGTTCTCATCATGAAAGGTATGCTGGGAGGGGTTATGTTCTTATCATGAAAGGTATGCTGGGAGGGGTTCTCAACATGAAAGGTAGGCTGGGAGGGGTTATGTTCTCATCATGAAAGGTAGGCTGGGAGGGGTTATGTTCTCATCATGAAAGGTAGGCTGGGAGGGGTTATGTTCTCATCATGAAAGGTAGGCTGGGAGGGGTTATGTTCTCATGTAAGGTATGCTGGGAGGGGTTATCATGAAAGGTAGGCTGGGGAGGGGTTATGTTCTCATCATGAAAGGTAGGCTGGGAGGGGGTTATGTTCTCATAAGGTATGCTGGGAGGGGTTATGTTCTCATCATGAAAGGTATGCTGGGAGGGGTTCTCATCATGAAAGGTATGCTGGGAGGGGTTCTCATCATGAAAGGTATACTGGGAGGGGTTATGTTCTCATCATGAAAGGTATGCTTGGAGGGGTTCTCATCATGAAAGGTATGCTGGGAGGGGTTCTCATCATGAAAGGTATGCTGGGAGGGGTTCTCATCATGAAAGGTATGCTGGGAGGGGTTATGTTCTCATCATGAAAGGTATGCTGGGAGGGGTTATGTTCTCATCATGAAAGGTATGCTTGGAGGGGTTGTCATGAAAGGTATGCTTGGAGGGGTTGTCATGAAAGGTATGCTTGGAGGGGTTGTCATGAAAGGTATGCTTGGAGGGGTTGTCATGAAAGGTATGCTTGGAGGGGTTCTCATCATGAAAGGTATGCTGGGAGGGGTTGTCATGAAAGGTATGCTGGGAGGGGTTATGTTCTCATCATGAAAGGTATGCTGGGAGGGGTTCTCATCATGAAAGGTATGCTGGGAGGGGTTCTCATCATGAAAGGTATGCTGGGAGGGGTTCTCATCATGAAAGGTATGCTGGGAGGGGTTCTCATCATGAAAGGTATGCTGGGAGGGGTTCTCATCATGAAAGGTATGCTGGGAGGGGTTCTCATCATGAAAGGTATGCTGGGAGGGGTTCTCATCATGAAAGGTATGCTGGGAGGGGTTATGTTCTCATCATGAAAGGTATGCTGGGAGGGGTTATGTTCTCATCATGAAAGGTATGCTGGGAGGGGTTATGTTCTCATCATGAAAGGTATGCTGGGAGGGGTTATGTTCTCATCATGAAAGGTATGCTGGGAGGGGTTATGTTCTCATCATGAAAGGTATGCTGGGGAGGGGTTATGTTCTCATCATGAAAGGTATGCTGGGAGGGGTTATGTTCTCATCATGAAAGGTATGCTGGGGAGGGGTTATGTTCTCATCATGAAAGGTATGCTGGGAGGGGTTATGTTCTCATCATGTAAGGTATGCTGGGAGGGGTTCTCATCATGTAAGGTAGGCTGGGAGGGGGTTATGTTCTCATCATGAAAGGTAGGCTGGGAGGGGTTCTCATCATGAAAGGTAGGCTGGGAGGGTTCTCATCATGAAAGGTAGGCTGGGAGGGGTTATGTTCTCATCATGAAAGGTAGGCTGGGAGGGGTTATGTTCTCATCATGAACCATGCTGGGAGGGGTTGTCATGAAAGGTATACTGGGAGGGGTTGTCATGAAAGGTATACTGGGAGGGGTTGTCATGAAAGGTATACTGGGAGGGGTTCTCATCATGAAAGGTATGCTGGGAGGGTTCTCATCATGAAAGGTATGCTGGGAGGGGTTCTCATCATGAAAGGTATACTGGGAGGGGTTATGTTCTCATCATGAAAGGTATGCTGGGAGGGGTTCTCATCATGAAAGGTATGCTGGGAGGGGTTCTCATCATGAAAGGTATGCTGGGAGGGGTTCTCATCATGAAAGGTATGCTGGGAGGGTTCTCATCATGAAAGGTATGCTGGGAGGGGTTATGTTCTCATCATGAAAGGTATGCTGGGAGGGGTTCTCATCATGAAAGGTATGCTGGGAGGGGTTCTCATCATGAAAGGTATGCTGGGAGGGGTTCTCATCATGAAAGGTATGCTGGGAGGGGTTATGTTCTCATCATGAAAGGTATGCTGGGAGGGGTTATGTTCTCATCATGAAAGGTATGCTGGGAGGGGTTATGTTCTCATCATGAAAGGTATGCTGGGAGGGGTTATGTTCTCATCATGAAAGGTATGCTGGGGAGGGGTTATGTTCTCATCATGAAAGGTATGCTGGGAGGGGTTATGTTCTCATCATGAAAGGTATGCTGGGGAGGGGTTATGTTCTCATCATGAAAGGTATGCTGGGAGGGTTATGTTCTCATCATGTAAGGTATGCTGGGAGGGGTTCTCATCATGAAAGGTAGGCTGGGAGGGGTTATGTTCTCATCATGAAAGGTAGGCTGGGAGGGTTATGTTCTAATCATGAAAGGTAGGCTGGGAGGGGTTATGTTCTCATCATGAAAGGTAGGCTGGGAGGGGTTATGTTCTCATCATGAAAGGTAGGCTGGGAGGGGTTATGTTCTCATCATGAAAGGTATGCTGGGAGGGGTTCTCATCATGAAAGGTATGCTGGGAGGGGTTCTCATCATGAAAGGTATGCTGGGAGGGGTTATGTTCTCATCATGAAAGGTAGGCTGGGAGGGTTATGTTCTCATCATGAAAGGTATGCTGGGAGGGTTCTCATCATGAAAGGTAGGCTGGGAGGGGTTATGTTCTCATCATGAAAGGTAGGCTGGGAGGGTTATGTTCTCATCATGAAAGGTATGCTGGGAGGGGTTCTCATCATGAAAGGTATGCTGGGAGGGGTTCTCATCATGAAAGGTATGCTGGGAGGGGTTATCATGAAAGGTAGGTTGGGGAGGGTTATGTTCTCATCATGAAAGGTATGCTGGGAGGGGTTATGTTCTCATAAGGTATGCTGGGAGGGGTTATGTTCTCATCATGAAAGGTATGCTGGGAGGGGTTCTCATCATGTAAGGTATACTGGGAGGGGTTATGTTCTCATCATGAAAGGTAGGCTGGGAGGGGTTATGTTCTCATCATGAAAGGTATGCTGGGAGGGGTTATGTTCTCATCATGAAAGGTAGGCTGGGAGGGGTTATGTTCTCATCATGTAAGGTATGCTGGGAGGGGTTCTCATCATGAAAGGTATGCTGGGAGGGGTTCTCATCATGAAAGGTAGGCTGGGAGGGGTTATGTTCTCATCATGAAAGGTATGCTGGGAGGGGTTATGTTCTCATCATGAAAGGTATGCTGGGAGGGGTTATGTTCTCATCATGAAAGGTAGGCTGGGAGGGGTTATGTTCTCATCATGAAAGGTATGCTGGGAGGGGTTCTCATCATGTAAGGTATGCTGGGAGGGGTTATCATGAAAGGTAGGTTGGGAGGGGTTATGTTCTCATGTAAGGTATGCTGGGGAGGGGTTATGTTCTCATCCTAGAAAGGTATGCTGGGAGGGGTTATGTTCTCATCATGAAAGGTATGCTGGGAGGGGTTCTCATCATGAAAGGTATGCTGGGAGGGGTTATGTTCTCATCATGAAAGGTATGCTGGGAGGGGTTATGTTCTCATCATGAAAGGTATGCTGGGAGGGGTTCTCATCATGAAAGGTATGCTGGGGAGGGGTTATGTTCTCATCATGAAAGGTATGCTGGGAGGGGTTATGTTCTCATCATGAAAGGTATGCTGGGAGGGGTTATGTTCTCATCATGAAAGGTATGCTGGGAGGGGTTCTCATCATGAAAGGTATGCTGGGAGGGGTTCTCATCATGAAAGGTATGCTGGGAGGGGTTATGTTCTCATCATGAAAGGTATGCTGGGAGGGGTTATGTTCTCATCAAAAGGTATGCTGGGGAGGGGCTATGTTCTCATCCTAGAAAGGTATGCTGGGAGGGGTTATGTTCTCATCATGAAAGGTATGCTGGGAGGGGTTCTCATCATGAAAGGTATGCTGGGAGGGGTTATGTTCTCATCATGAAAGGTATGCTGGGAGGGGTTATGTTCTCATCATGAAAGGTATGCTGGGAGGGGTTATGTTCTCATCATGAAAGGTATGCTGGGAGGGGTTATGTTCTCATCATGAAAGGTATGCTGGGAGGGGTTATGTTCTCATCATGAAAGGTATGCTGGGGAGGGGTTATGTTCTCATCATGTAAGGTATGCTGGGAGGGGTTATCATGAAAGGTATGCTGGGGAGGGGTTATGTTCTCATCATGAAAGGTATGCTGGGAGGGGTTATGTTCTCATCATGAAAGGTATGCTGGGGAGGGGTTATCATGAAAGGTATGCTGGGGAGGGGTTATCATGAAAGGTATGCTGGGAGGGGGTATGTTCTCATCATGAAGGTAGGCTGGGAGGGGTTATGTTCTCATCATGAAAGGTATGCTGGGAGGGGTTCTCATCATGAAAGGTATGCTGGGAGGGGTTCTCATCATGAAAGGTATACTGGGAGGGGTTATGTTCTCATCATGAAAGGTAGGCTGGGAGGGTTATGTTCTCATCATGAAAGGTAGGCTGGGAGGGGTTCTCATCATGAAAGGTATGCTGGGAGGGGTTCTCATCATGAAAGGTATGCTGGGAGGGGTTATGTTCTCATCATGTAAGGTATGCTGGGAGGGGTTATCATGAAAGGTAGGTTGGGGAGGGGTTATGTTCTCATCATGAAAGGTAGGCTGGGAGGGGTTATGTTCTCATCATGAAAGGTAGGCTGGGAGGGTTCTCATCATGAAAGGTATGCTGGGAGGGGTTCTCATCATGAAAGGTATGCTGGGAGGGGTTATGTTCTCATCATGTAAGGTATGCTGGGAGGGGTTATCATGAAAGGTAGGTTGGGGAGGGGTTATGTTCTCATCATGAAAGGTATGCTGGGAGGGGGTTATGTTCTCATAAGGTATGCTGGGAGGGGTTATGTTCTCATCATGAAAGGTATGCTGGGAGGGGTTCTCATCATGAAAGGTATGCTGGGAGGGTTCTCATCATGAAAGGTATACTGGGAGGGGTTATGTTCTCATCATGAAAGGTATGCTGGGAGGGGTTCTCATCATGAAAGGTATGCTGGGGAGGGGTTATGTTCTCATCATGAAAGGTATGCTGGGAGGGTTATGTTCTCATCATGAAAGGTATGCTGGGAGGGGTTATGTTCTCATCATGAAAGGTATGCTGGGAGGGTTCTCATCATGAAAGGTATGCTGGGAGGGGTTCTCATCATGAAAGGTATGCTGGGAGGGGTTCTCATCATGAAAGGTATGCTGGGAGGGGTTCTCATCATGAAAGGTATGCTGGGGAGGGGTTATGTTCTCATCATGTAAGGTATGCTGGGAGGGGTTATGTTCTCATCATGAAAGGTATGCTGGGAGGGGTTCTCATCATGAAAGGTATGCTGGGGAGGGGTTCTCATCATGAAAGGTATGCTGGGAGGGGTTATGTTCTCATCATGAAAGGTATGCTGGGAGGGGTTATGTTCTCATCATGAAAGGTATGCTGGGAGGGGTCATGTTCTCATCATGAAAGGTATGCTGGGAGGGGTTATGTTCTCATCATAAAAGGTATGCTGGGGAGGGGTTATGTTCTCATCATGTAAGGTATGCTGGGAGGGGTTATGTTCTCATCATGAAAGGTATGCTGGGAGGGTCATGTTCTCATCATGAAAGGTATGCTGGGAGGGGTCATGTTCTCATCATGAAAGGTATGCTGGGAGGGGTTATGTTCTCATCATGAAAGGTATGCTGGGAGGGGTTATGTTCTCATCATGAAAGGTATGCTGGGGAGGGGTTATCGTGAAAGGTATGCTGGGGAGGGGTTATCATGAAAGGTATGCTGGGAGGGGGTATGCATCAGATCTGTCAGACACTACGCTACACTGTGGGGCGGAAAAGGACAAGTCATTATTAAAACAACAATAGGGGTTTCATAAAAGGTGAAACATTATGAATACTATAAGTTAGGAGAGGATGAAACTAATATTAGAGGTTATGAAAAACACTTTCTATTGAGATTCAGGACTCTATTCAGTCTAAGGCTGAAGAGCTACAGATTCAGGACTCTATTCAGTCTAAGGCTGAAGAGCTACAGATTCAGGACTCTATTCAGTCTAAGGCTGAAGAGCTACAGATTCAGGACTCTATTCAGTCTAAGGCTGAAGAGCTACAGATTCAGGACTCTATTCAGTCTAAGGCTGAAGAGCTACAGATTCAGGACTCTATTCGGTCTAAGGCTGAAGAGCTACAGATTCAGGACTCTATTCAGTCTAAGGCTGAAGAGCTACAGATTCAGGACTCTATTCAGTCTAAGGCTGAAGAGCTACAGATTCAGGACTCTATTCAGTCTAAGGCTGAAGAGCTACAGATTCAGGACTCTATTCGGTCGAAGGCTGAAGAGCTACAGATTCAGGACTCTATTCGGTCTAAGGCTGAAGAGCTACAGATTCAGGACTCTATTCGGTCGAAGGCTGAAGAGCTACAGATTCAGTGTGAATAAACTTCAGACATTTGGAAGAGATATTGGACACCTCTGAAATAGTTCCAACAATACATTTATTTATTTAACCCTTTATTTACCTAGGCAAGTCAGTTAAGAACAAATGCTTATTTTCAAAGACAGCCTACGAACAGTGCGTGAACTGCCTGTTCAGGGGCAGAACGACAAATTTGTACCTTGTCAGCTCGGGGGCTTGAACTTGCAACCTTCCGGTTACTAGTCCAACGCTCTAACCACTAGGCTACCCTGCCGCCTCTACACTCTAACCACTAGGCTACCCTGCCACCTCTACACTCTAACCACTAGGCTACCCTGCCGCCTCTACACTCTAACCACTAGGCTACCCTGCCGCCTCTACACTCTAACCACTAGGCTACCCTGCCGCCTCTACACTCTAACCACTAGGCTACCCTGCCGCCTCTACACTCTAACCACTAGGCTACCCTGCCGCCTCTACACTCTAACCACTAGGCTACCCTGCCGCCTCTACACTCTAACCACTAGGCTACCCTGCCGCCTCTACACTCTAACCACTAGGCTACCCTGCCGCCGCTACACTCTAACCACTAGGCTACCCTGCCGCCTCTACACTCTAACCACTAGGCTACCCTGCCGCCTCTACACTCTAACCACTAGGCTACCCTGCCGCCTCTACACTCTAACCACTAGGCTACCCTGCCGCCTCTACACTCTAACCACTAGGCTACCCTGCCGCCTCTACACTCTAACCACTAGGCTACCCTGCCGCCTCTACACTCTAACCACTAGGCTACCCTGCCGCCTCTACACTCTAACCACTAGGCTACCCTGCCGCCTCTACACTCTAACCACTAGGCTACCCTGCCGCCTCTACACTCTAACCACTAGGCTACCCTGCCGCCTCTACACTCTAACCACTAGGCTACCCTGCCGCCTCTACACTCTAACCACTAGGCTACCCTGCCGCCTCTACACTCTAACCACTAGGCTACCCTGCCGCCTCTACACTCTAACCACTAGGCTACCCTGCCGCCTCTACACTCTAACCACTAGGCTACCCTGCCGCCTCTACACTCTAACCACTAGGCTACCCTGCCGCCTCTACACTCTAACCACTAGGCTACCCTGCCTCCGCTACACTCTAACCACTAGGCTACCCTGCCGCCTCTACACTCTAACCACTAGGCTACCCTGCCGCCTCTACACTCTAACCACTAGGCTACCCTGCCGCCTCTACACTCTAACCACTAGGCTACCCTGCCGCCTCTACACTCTAACCACTAGGCTACCCTGCCGCCTCTACACTCTAACCACTAGGCTACCCTGCCGCCTCTACACTCTAACCACTAGGCTACCCTGCCGCCTCTACACTCTAACCACTAGGCTACCCTGCCGCCTCTACACTCTAACCACTAGGCTACCCTGCCGCCTCTACACTCTAACCACTAGGCTTCCCTGCCGCCTCTACACTCTAACCACTAGGCTACCCTGCCGCCTCTACACTCTAACCACGAGGCTACCCTGCCTCATAACCGTTCTAAATCACCGAGCGTATCCTTCTTCCTACCCCTGGGTCCATTATATCCAGATAATGTACACAGCTCAGTGTTTATCCCTTACATATATACAGTATCATCCAGAAGTGGCATCTACCTCAAGACTGTGAAGTTACTCTGTGGTGGTGTCACTTCCTGTTCCATTGATGCGACCGCCTCCTCTCCTCCTCCTCCTTCCTCCTTCACGATCAGCTCCCACTCCTCGACCAGCTGTTGCCAGGGACAACGGAACGGAGCCAGGCAGCCATGTTTGATGTAATTGGTCCGTTTGGCTGGCGGGCGCCTATACAGAGGTCAAGGGGTCATGCTCTAGTCAAACTGTTTCAGGGCACGAGGGGCAGCCCAGCCTTTTATGTAACAATGATATATAACCCAGTCATTAGCCTCCACTTGATGAAATGAGCTCAGTTGAAATATCAAACTCAAACTCAAAAGGATCACCGGTATTCTGACTTGAATCTTAACAGTGTTAACACAGATCCTGTAGCAATATGTTGAGCCATTATATACAGTATGAAACATCCAGAATACCAGTGAGTTAGACTTCATCAAACACTACCAGACACCCCTTTTACCTGGGTGCCAGTTACAGGTGGAGTTACATCAGGTGATACCAACACACCTGGAGTTACATCATCCAACACACCTGGAGTTACATCAGGTGACACAACACACCTGGAGTTACATCAGGTGATACCAACACACCTGGAGTTACATCAGGTGATACCAACACACCTGGAGTTACATCAGGTGATACCAACACACCTGGAGTTACATCAGGTGATACCAACACACCTGGAGTTACATCAGGTGATACCAACACACCTGGAGTTACATCAGGTGATACCGACCCTCTCCTCAACACACCTGGAGTTACATCAGGTGATACCAACACACCTGGAGTTACATCAGGTGATACCAACACACCTGGAGTTACATCAGGTGATACTGACACCTGGTGATACTCAACACACCTGGAGTTACATCAGGTGATACCAACACACCTGGAGTTAGGTGATCAGGTTACATCAGGTGATCTCCTCAACACACCTGGAGTTACATCAGGTGATACCAACACACCTGGAGTTACATCAGGTGATACCAACACACCTGGAGTTACATCAGGTGATACCAACACACCTGGAGTTACATCAGGTGATACCAACACACCTGGAGTTACATCAGTGATACCAACACACCTGGAGTTACATCAGTGATGCTCTCAACACACCTGGAGTTACATCAGGTGATACCAACCATCTCCTCAACACACCTGGAGTTACATCAGGTGATACTGACCCTCTCCTCAACACACCTGGAGTTAGTTACACAGGAGTTACATCAGGTGATACTGACCCTGATCCTCAACACACCTGAGTTACATCAGGTGATACCAACACACCTGGAGTTACATCAGGTGATACCAACACACCTGGAGTTACATCAGGTGATACCAACACACCTGGAGTTACATCAGGTGATACTGACCCTCTCCTCAACACACCTGGAGTTACATCAGGTGATACCAACACACCTGGAGTTACTGATCTGATCCAACACACCTGGAGTTACATCAGGTGATACTGACCCTCTCCTCAACACACCTGGAGTTACATCAGGTGATACCAACACACCTGGAGTTACATCAGGTGATACCAACACACCTGGAGTTACATCAGGTGATACCAACACACCTGGAGTTACATCAGGTGATACCAACACACCTGGAGTTACATCAGGTGATACCAACACACCTGGAGTTACATCAGGTGATACTGACCCTCTCCTCAACACACCTGGAGTTACATCAGGTGATACCAACACACCTGGAGTTACATCAGGTGATACTGACCCTCTCCTCAACACACCTGGAGTTACATCAGGTGATACCAACACACCTGGAGTTACATCAGGTGATACCAACACCTGGAGTTACTGGTGATACCAACACACCTGGAGTTACATCAGAGTGATACCAACACACCTGGAGTTACATCAGGTGATACCAACACACCTGGAGTTACATCAGGTGATACCAACACACCTGGAGTTACATCAGGTGATACCAACACACCTGGAGTTACATCAGGTGATACCAACACACCTGGAGTTACATCAGGTGAAACTGACCCTCTCCTCAACACACCTGAGTTACATCAGGTGATACCATGGAGTTACATCAGGTGATACCAACACACCTGGAGTTACATCAGGTGATACCAACACACCTGGAGTTCCATCAGGTGAAACTGACCCTCTCCTCAACACTCCTGAACATCAGGTGGCCAGGTGATACAACACACCTGCATCAGGTGATACCTCCAGTGAACTGTCTCTCCTGAGTTAATCAGGTGATACCTGTCCTCAACACACCTGCCTGATACCAACACACTCTGGGCAGTCTGGGTAGTCGTGGGGAAAGTGAGGCTCTCAGGTGATACCAACCACCTTTATTCTGATACGTGTTTCAGACTCATCCTCAGCCCTCCAGATACGGTGATACTGGAGTCTAGTAAACCTGAAGGAGAGAGAGAGAGGGTTACTACCAGGTGATACCTGGAGTTACATCAGTGAACTGGAGGAGTTACATCAGGTTGTCTACTTTAGAACCAGGTGAAACTCCATCTCACCTGGAGAGGGAACTACTTTACATAGTTAGAATGCTCCTCCTCAGAACCTGGAGAGGAGAACTCAGGTGACTGGAGTTACTCAGGTGAGGAGTTACATCAGGTGATACCAACACACCTGCTCCAGACCTACCTGGACAGGTGAAGGGTTACTACCCTAGGACCTGCTCCTCTAACCTACAGTGGGGAGGAGGGGTTACTATTTAGTTACCTCCAACACACCTCCAGGTCCACCTGGACCTGGAGAGAAGAGGGTTACTACTTTAGTTACCTCTCCTCTACCTACCTGGAGAGGAGACTGTTACTGGAGTTACTTTAGTTACCTCTCTCTACCTACCTGGAGAGTGAGGGTTACTACTTTAGTTCCCTCTAGACCTACTTTCAGACCTCTCCAGCCTCCTGGAGTTACATCAGAAGGGAGAGAGGAGAGGGTTACTCTACCTACCTGGAGAGGAGAGGGTTACTACTTTAGTTACCTCTCCTCTACCTACCTGGAGAGGAGAGGGTTACTACTTTAGTTACCTCTCCTCTACCTACCTGGAGAGGAGAGGGTTACTACTTTAGTTACCTCTCCTCTACCTACCTGGAGAGGAGAGGGTTACTACTTTAGTTACCTCTCCTCTACCTACCTGGAGAGGAGAGGGTTACTACTTTAGTTACCTCTCCTCTACCTACCTGGAGAGGGTTACTACTTTAGTTACCTCTCCTCTATCTACCTGGAGAGGGTTACTACTTTACCTTACCTATAGAGGATGCTCCTCCCTCTACCTGAGGAGTGGTTACTACTTTAGTTACCTCTCCTCTATCCTACCTGGAGAGAGGTTACTACTTTAGTTAGAGAGTCTTTGTCTCTAGAACCTGGAGAGGGTTACTACTTTGTTACCTTCCATCTACCTGACAGGGTTAGGAGAGGGTTACTACTGTTGTCTACCTCTGCCTCTATCTAACCTGTCCTCTAGTGAACTGTTGGGGAGAAGAGGTTGATCAGACATATTTGTAGTTATTAGTCATTTGTCTACTTAAAGGGGCTTCTCAAAATATTCTATGGCCATTGAGCCATTGGGTCCTGGTCTAGAGTAGTGCACTATATAGAGAACAGGTTGCCATTGGGTCCTGGTCTATAGTAGTGCACTATATAGAGAACAGGGTGCCATTGGGTCCTGGTCTATAGTAGTGCACTATATAGAGAACAGGGTGCCATTGGGTCCTCGTCTAGAGTAGTGCACTATATAGAGAACAGGGAGCCATTGTTTCCTGGTCTAGAGTAGTGCACTATATAGGGAATAGTGTGGGTCCTGGTCTAAAGTAGTGCACTATATAGGGAATAGGTGCCATTGGGTCCTGGTCTATAGAGAATCTAGAACCTATATAGGGGTGGGTCTTGGTCTAATGACCTATATAGGGAATGGGTACTGGTCTAGAGTAGTGCACTATATAGGGAATAGGGTGGGTACTGGTCTAGAGTAGTGCACTGTATAGAGAACAGGGGTCCTGGTCTAGTAACCTGGTCAGAGAACTATATAGGGAATAGTGTGGGTCCTGGGTACTGGTCTAGAGTAGTGCACTCCAGGGAATAGGGTGCCATTGGGTCCTGGTGACTATATAGGAAATGGGGCCATGGGTACTGGTCTAGAGTAGTACTATATAGGGAATAGGGTGGGTACTGGTCTATAGTAGTGACCTATATGTCTAGAGGGAATAGGGTGGGTCCTGGTCTATAGTAGTGAACTATATAGGGAATAGTGTGGGTCCTGGTCTAGAGTAGTGACCTGGTCTATAGTAGAATAGTGTGGTCCATACCAGAGGGACCCAGAAGGCCATGCCCCAGGCCTTGGGTAGCAGCAGGTCCCATCCCGCCCCCAGGACCCCATCTCTGTGCCCTGGCTCTTCCCAGACTGCTGCACCAGTAGGACGGGTACTCTACCCTGCAGGGGGGTGGGGAGTCTGGAGCCTGGGACCAGAACATCATTACGCAGTCTGTTTACTTCCTGTAGACAGAGAGAAGACTGGATATGGGAGACAAATCACGTTTCCATACAAAGTTTTTATTCTTTAGTTATATATGGAAATAAATCACCACGGGTGTGATACAATTTCACAAAATGTTCCTAAGACATGGTATGATATTTATTTTGTTGGTAAAAATGTATTATGTAAGGCCATGATATGCTACGTTGTACTACCACGTGGTAAACCGGGAGAATGCTCCAGAACCTGACAGTGGACTGTTGTCTAGAGAGAATGCTCCAGAACCTGACAGTGAACTGTTGTCTAGAGAGAATGTTCCAGAACCTGACAGTGGACTGTTGACTATAGAGAATGCTCCAGAACCTGTCAGTGGACTGTTGTCTAGAGAGAATGTTCCAGAACCTGTCAGTGAACTGTTGTCTAGAGAGAATGTTCCAGAACCTGTCAGTGAACTGTTGTCTAGAGAGAATGTTCCAGAACCTGACAGTGAACTGTTGTCTAGAGAGAATGCTCCAGAACCTGTCAGTGAACTGTTGTCTAGAGAGAATGTTCCAGAACCTGTCAGTGAACTGTTGTCTAGAGAGAATGCTCCAGAACCTGACAGTGAACTGTTGTCTAGAGAGAATGCTCCAGAACCTGACAGTGAACTGTTGTCTAGAGAGAATGTTCCAGAACCTGACAGTGGACTGTTGTCTAGAGAGAATGTTCCAGAACCTGACAGTGGACTGTTGTCTAGAGAGAATGCTCCAGAACCTGACAGTGGACTGTTGACTATAGAGAATGCTCCAGAACCTGTCAGTGGACTGTTGTCTAGAGAGAATGTTCCAGAACCTGTTAGTGAACTGTTGTCTAGAGAGAATGCTCCAGAACCTGACAGTGAACTGTTGTCTAGAGAGAATGTTCCAGAACCTGACAGTGAACTGTTGTCTAGAGAGAATGCTCCAGAACCTGTCAGTGAACTGTTGTCTAGAGAGAATGCTCCAGAACCTGTCAGTGAACTGTTGTCTAGAGAGAATGCTCCAGAACCTGTCAGTGAACTGTTGTCTAGAGAGAATGCTCCAGAACCTGTCAGTGAACTGTTGTCTAGAGAGAATGCTCCAGAACCTGACAGTGAAATGTTGTCTAGAGAGAATGTTCCAGAACCTGACAGTGAACTGTTGTCTAGAGAGAATGTTCCAGAACCTGACAGTGGACTGTTGTCTAGAGAGAATGCTCCAGAACCTGACAGTGGACTGTTGTCTAGAGAGAATGCTCCAGAACCTGACAGTGAACTGTTGTCTATAGAGAATGCTCCAGAACCTGTCAGTGGACTGTTGTCTAGAGAGAATGCTCCAGAACCTGACAGTGGACTGTTGTCTAGAGAGAATGCTCCAGAACCTGTCAGTGAACTGTTGTCTAGAGAGAATGCTCCAGAACCTGACAGTGAACTGTTGTCTAGAGAGAATGTTCCAGAACCTGACAGTTTGTTAGTGAACTGTTGTCTAGAGAGAATGCTCCAGAACCTGACAGTGAACTGTTGTCTAGAGAGAATGCTCCAGAACCTGACAGTGAACTGTTGTCTAGAGAGAATGCTCCAGAACCTGACAGTGAACTGTTGTCTAGAGAGAATGCTCCAGAACCTGTCAGTGAACTGTTGTCTAGAGAGAATGCTCCAGAACCTGACAGTGAACTGTTGTCTAGAGAGAATGCTCCAGAGAATGCTCCAGAACCTGACAGTGAACTGTTGTCTAGAGAGAATGTTCCAGAACCTGTCAGTGAACTGTTGTCTAGAGAGAATGCTCCAGAACCTGTCAGTGAACTGTTGTCTAGAGAGAATGCTCCAGAACCTGACAGTGAACTGTTGTCTAGAGAGAATGCTCCAGAACCTGTCAGTGAACTGTTGTCTAGAGAGAATGCTCCAGAACCTGACAGTGAACTGTTGTCTAGAGAGAATGCTCCAGAACCTGACAGTGAACTGTTGTCTAGAGAGAATGTTCCAGAACCTGTCAGTGAACTGTTGTCTAGAGAGAATGCTCCAGAACCTGACAGTGAACTGTTGTCTAGAGAGAATGCTCCAGAACCTGACAGTGAACTGTTGTCTAGAGAGAATGCTCCAGAACCTGACAGTGAACTGTTGTCTAGAGAGAATGCTCCAGAACCTGACAGTGAACTGTTGTCTAGAGAGAATGTTCCAGAACCTGACAGTGAACTGTTGTCTAGAGAGAATGTTCCAGAACCTGACAGTGGACTGTTGTCTAGAGAGAATGCTCCAGAACCTGACAGTGGACTGTTGTCTAGAGAGAATGCTCCAGAACCTGACAGTGAACTGTTGTCTAGAGAGAATGCTCCAGAACCTGACAGTGAACTGTTGTCTAGAGAGAATGCTCCAGAACCTGTCAGTGAACTGTTGTCTAGAGAGAATGCTCCAGAACCTGACAGTGAACTGTTGTCTAGAGAGAATGCTCCAGAACCTGACAGTGAACTGTTGTCTAGAGAGAATGTTCCAGAACCTGTCAGTGAACTGTTGTCTAGAGAGAATGCTCCAGAACCTGACAGTGAACTGTTGTCTAGAGAGAATGCTCCAGAACCTGTCAGTGAACTGTTGTCTAGAGAGAATGCTCCAGAACCTGTCAGTGAACTGTTGTCTAGAGAGAATGCTCCAGAACCTGACAGTGAACTGTTGTCTAGAGAGAATGTTCCAGAACCTGACAGTGAACTGTTGTCTAGAGAGAATGTTCCAGAACCTGACAGTGGACTGTTGTCTAGAGAGAATGCTCCAGAACCTGACAGTGAACTGTTGTCTAGAGAGAATGCTCCAGAACCTGACAGTGAACTGTTGTCTAGAGAGAATGCTCCAGAACCTGACAGTGAACTGTTGTCTAGAGAGAATGCTCCAGAACCTGACAGTGAACTGTTGTCTAGAGAGAATGCTCCAGAACCTGACAGTGAACTGTTGTCTAGAGAGAATGCTCCAGAACCTGACAGTGAACTGTTGTCTAGAGAGAATGCTCCAGAACCTGTCAGTGAACTGTTGTCTAGAGAGAATGTTCCAGAACCTGACAGTGAACTGTTGTCTAGAGAGAATGTTCCAGAACCTGACAGTGAACTGTTGTCTAGAGAGAATGCTCCAGAACCTGACAGTGAACTGTTGTCTAGAGAGAATGCTCCAGAACCTGACAGTGAACTGTTGTCTAGAGAGAATGCTCCA
Source organism: Oncorhynchus keta (assembly GCF_023373465.1). Taxonomy (NCBI): domain Eukaryota; kingdom Metazoa; phylum Chordata; class Actinopteri; order Salmoniformes; family Salmonidae; genus Oncorhynchus; species Oncorhynchus keta. Next base: position 55,171 of record NW_026277130.1, on the reverse strand, counting down.
GAACCTGACAGTGAACTGTTGTCTAGAGAGAATGCTCCAGAACCTGTCAGTGAACTGTTGTCTAGAGAGAATGCTCCAGAACCTGACAGTGAACTGTTGTCTAGAGAGAATGTTCCAGAACCTGACAGTGAACTGTTGTCTAGAGAGAATGTTCCAGAACCTGTCAGTGAACTGTTGTCTAGAGAGAATGCTCCAGAACCTGACAGTGGACTGTTGTCTAGAGAGAATGCTCCAGAACCTGACAGTGAACTGTTGTCTAGAGAGAATGCTCCAGAACCTGACAGTGAACTGTTGTCTAGAGAGAATGCTCCAGAACCTGACAGTGAACTGTTGTCTAGAGAGAATGTTCCAGAACCTGACAGTGGACTGTTGTCTAGAGAGAATGCTCCAGAACCTGACAGTGAACTGTTGTCTAGAGAGAATGCTCCAGAACCTGACAGTGGACTGTTGTCTAGAGAGAATGCTCCAGAACCTGACAGTGAACTGTTGTCTAGAGAGAATGCTCCAGAACCTGTCAGTGAACTGTTGTCTAGAGAGAATGCTCCAGAACCTGTCAGTGAACTGTTGTCTAGAGAGAATGCTCCAGAACCTGACAGTGAACTGTTGTCTAGAGAGAATGCTCCAGAACCTGACAGTGAACTGTTGTCTAGAGAGAATGTTCCAGAACCTGACAGTGAACTGTTGTCTAGAGAGAATGCTCCAGAACCTGACAGTGAACTGTTGTCTAGAGAGAATGCTCCAGAACCTGTCAGTGAACTGTTGTCTAGAGAGAATGCTCCAGAACCTGTCAGTGAACTGTTGTCTAGAGAGAATGCTCCAGAACCTGACAGTGAACTGTTGTCTAGAGAGAATGCTCCAGAACCTGACAGTGAACTGTTGTCTAGAGAGAATGTTCCAGAACCTGACAGTGGACTGTTGTCTAGAGAGAATGCTCCAGAACCTGACAGTGAACTGTTGTCTAGAGAGAATGCTCCAGAACCTGACAGTGAACTGTTGTCTATAGAGAATGCTCCAGAACCTGTCAGTGAACTGTTGTCTAGAGAGAATGCTCCAGAACCTGACAGTGAACTGTTGTCTAGAGAGAATGCTCCAGAACCTGACAGTGGACTGTTGTCTAGAGAGAATGCTCCAGAACCTGACAGTGAACTGTTGTCTAGAGAGAATGCTCCAGAACCTGACAGTGAACTGTTGTCTAGAGAGAATGCTCCAGAACCTGTCAGTGAACTGTTGTCTAGAGAGAATGCTCCAGAACCTGACAGTGAACTGTTGTCTAGAACTGAGAATGTTCCAGAACCTGACAGTGAACTGTTGTCTAGAGAGAATGTTCCAGAACCTGACAGTGGACTGTTGTCTAGAGAATGCTCCAGAACCTGACAGTGAACTGTTGTCTAGAGAGAATGCTCCAGAACCTGTCAGTGGACTGTTGTCTAGAGAGAATGCTCCAGAACCTGTCAGTGAACTGTTGTCTAGAGAGAATGCTCCAGAACCTGACAGTGAACTGTTGTCTCCAGGGCTAGAGAGAATGCTCCAGAACCTGTCAGTGGACTGTTGTCTAGAGAGAATGCTCCAGAACCTGACAGTGAACTGTTGTCTAGAGAGAATGCTCCAGAACCTGTCAGTGAACTGTTGTCTAGAGAATGCTCCAGAATGCTCCAGAACCTGACAGTGAACTGTTGTCTAGAGAGAATGCTCCAGAACCTGACAGTGAACTGTTGTCTATAGAGAATGCTCCAGAACCTGACAGTGAACTGTTGTCTAGAGAGAATGCTCCAGAACCTGACAGTGAACTGTTGTTGTCTAGAGAGAATGCTCCAGAACCTGACAGTGAACTGTTGTCTATAGAGAATGCTCCAGAACCTGACAGTGAACTGTTGTCTAGAGAGAATGCTCCAGAACCTGTCAGTGAACTGTTGTCTAGAGAGAATGCTCCAGAACCTGACAGTGAACTGTTGTCTAGAGAGAATGCTCCAGAACCTGACAGTGAACTGTTGTCTATAGAGAATGCTCCAGAACCTGACAGTGGACTGTTGTCTAGAGAGAATGTTCCAGAACCTGACAGTGAACTGTTGTCTAGAGAGAATGCTCCAGAACCTGACAGTGAACTGTTGTCTAGAGAGAATGTTCCAGAACCTGACAGTGAACTGTTGTCTAGAGAGAATGTTCCAGAACCTGTCAGTGAACTGTTGTCTAGAAGAATGTTCCAGAACCTGACAGTGAACTGTTGTCTAGAGAGAATGTTCCAGAACCTGTTAGTGAACTGTTGTCTAGAGAGAATGCTCCAGAACATCTAGAGAGAATGTTCCAGAACCTGACAGTGAACTGTTGTCTAGAGAGAATGTTCCAGAACCTGTCAGTGAACTGTTGACTCATCTTCCTGGGTTGAGTCTCCAGGGGGACATACATTTAGTGACTCTTCTTCCTTCTACCCCGAGTAGAGTCTTCATATATTTAGTAATGATATATGATATATTAACAGACATGGCGCTATGGTTCAGTACCTGGTCTGTCATCTTGTTGTGTGTGACGTTGTCGCGGACCGACCGGTCCCACAGGGAACTCTGGCTGAGCGGTTCAGGGATCCCCTTCAACATCAGTTCCCTCCTCCTCTCCTCGTTCACTCCTGAAAACAACAGAGGGCATAGTGCCGTATGACCAGGTACTCAGGAGAGTCGCCAAACTGTGTTGAGTAGGCCAGAGGAAGCACACAAACGAGTTGGCAAACATCTACAGCTTCACCGAGTAGCTCTATAGGGCCTACGTCCACTAAATAAGGAAGTGGGTACCAGCCAGGTACTAAAAGGTCAATAAGGAAGTGGGTGATGCAACCCCCAGCCAGGTACTAAAAGGTCAATAAGGAAGTGGGTGATGCAACCCCCAGCCAGGTACTAAAAAGGTCAATAAGGAAGTGGGTGATGCAACCCCCAGCCAGGTACTAAAGGTCAATAAGGAAGTGGGTGACTACTAAAGGTCAATAAGGAAGTGGGTGATGCAACCCCCAGCCAGGTACTAAAAGGTCAATAAGGAAGTGGGTGATGCAACCCCCAGCCAGGTACTAAAAGGTCAATAAGGAAGTGGGTGATGCAACCCCCAGCCAGGTACTAAAAGGTCAATAAGGAAGTGGGTGATGCAACCCCAGCCAGGTACTAAAAGGTCAATAAGGAAGTGGGTGATGCAACCCCCAGCCAGGTACTAAAAGGTCAATAAGGAAGTGGGTGATGCAACCCCCAGCCAGGTACTAAAAAGGTCAATAAGGAAGTGGGTGATGCAGCCAGGTACTAAAAGGTAAATAAGGAAGTGGGTGTGAACCTCTGAGGGCGTGGTCTGAGCACAGGGTCCTGCCAGGATTCGAACCTGGGACATCTGCATGGATGAGCAGAGGCTCCCCAGGAGCACAGGACCAGAGAATGACCCACAGAACCTCCCTACCCACAAAGCCTCAGGACCCATCACCATCACAAACACAGGGTCCCGTTCAGCAGGGAACAAATCTATGACATTTTCTTGTATGCGTTCTCATTTGAATATTAGGTAGTCGGCTACGTCAGTTTCACAGTTTCACCTTAAAGGAGAAGTAATGATGTAATGTAAACTATATCGGACATGTCTGAACCACCCCCACCCTGTCTCCTGGCTCAGAGGTTACCATGGCTACTGGCTCAGGGGTTACCATGGCTACTGGCTCAGAGGTTACCATAGAATCACCCTAAAGGAGAACTAATGATGTAATGTAAACTATATCGGACATGTCTGAACCACCCCCACCCTGGCTCCTGGCTCAGAGGTTACCATGGCTACTGGCTCAGGGTTACCATAGAATCACCCTAAAGGAGAACTAATGATGTAATGTAAACTATATCGGACCTGTCTGAACCACCCCCACCCTGGCTACTGGCTCAGAGGTTACCATGGCTACTGGCTACTGGCTCAGGGTTACCATGGAATCACCCTAAAGGAGAACTAATGATGTAATGTAAACTATATCGGACATGTCTGAACCACCCCCACCCTGGCTCAGAGGTTACCATGGCTAGGGGTTACCATGGGCTACTGGCTCAGAGGTTACCATAGAATCACCCTAAAGGAGAACTAATGATGTAATGTAAACTATATCGGACCTGTCTGAACCACCCCCTCAGAGGTTACCATGGCTACTGGCTCAGAGGTTACCAAGGCTACTGGCTCAGGGGTTACCATGGCTACTGGCTCAGAGGTTACCATGGAATCACCCTAAAGGAGAACTAATGATGTAATGTAAACTATATCGGACATGTCTGAACCACCCCCACCCTGTCTACTGGCTCAGAGGTTACCATGGCTACTGGCTCAGAGGTTACCATGGCTACTGGCTCAGGGGTTACCATGGCTACTGGCTCAGAGGTTACCATGGCTACTGGCTCAGAGGTTACCTTGGCTACTGGCTCAGGGGTTACCATGGTCTACTGGCTCAGGGTTACCATGGCTACTGGCTCAGGGGTTACCATGGCTACTGGCTCAGGGGTTACCATGGTCTACTGGCTCAGGGGTTACCATGGTCTACTGGCTCAGAGGTTACCATGGCTACTGGCTCAGGGGTTACCATGGCTACTGGCTCAGAGGTTACCATGGCTACTGGCTCAGGGGTTACCATGGGCTACTGGCTCAGAGGTTACCATGGCTACTGGCTCAGAGGTTACCATGGCTACTGGCTCAGAGGTTACCTTGTGCCTTCCTGATGTCAGACACGGCCTTGCTTCTCTTGTTTGGTAAGGTCAATCTGGGGTCATCCACCGTCAGACCCAGAACTGAGCCGGCTGGGACCTCTGCTGTGGAGTACACACCTGAGGGGAGGAGAGACAGGACAGACATGAGGTACGCTTTGGAGGGGAGACAGGACAGGCATGAGGTACGCTTTGGAGGGGAGACAGGACAGACATGAGGTACGCTTTGGAGGGGAGACAGGAGAGACATGAGGTACGCTTTGGAGGGGAGGAGAGACAGGACAGACATGAGGTACGCTTTGGAGGGGAGGAGAGACAGGACAGACATGAGGTACGCTTTGGAGGGGAGGAGAGACAGGACAGACATGAGGTACGCTTTGGAGGGGAGACAGGACAGACATGAGGTACGCTTTGGAGGGGAGACAGGACAGACATGAGGTACGCTTTGGAGGGAGGAGAGACAGGACAGACATGAGGTACGCTTTGGAGGGGAGGAGAGACAGGACAGACATGAGGTACGCTTTGGAGGGGAGGAGAGACATGAGGTACGCTTTGGAGGGGAAGAGACAGGACAGACATGAGGTACGCTTTGGAGGGGGAGGAGAGACAGGACAGACATGAGGTACGCTTTGGAGGAGGAGAGACAGGACAGACATGAGGTACGCTTTGGAGGGGAGAGACAGGACAGACATGAGGTACGCTTTGGAGGAGGAGGAGACAGGACAGACATGAGGTACGCTTTGGAGGGGAGACAGGACAGACATGAGGTACGCTTTGGAGGGGAGGAGAGACAGGACAGACATGAGGTACGCTTTGGAGGGGAGGAGACAGGACAGACATGAGGTACGCTTTGGAGGAGGAAGAGACAGGACAGACATGAGGTACGCTTTGGAGGGGAGGAGAGACAGGACAGACATGAGGTACGCTTTGGAGGGGAGGAGAGACAGGACAGGCATGAGGTACGCTTTGGAGGGGAGGAGAGACAGGACAGACATGAGGTACGCTTTGGAGGAGAGAGACAGGACAGACATGAGGTTTGGAGGGAGGAGGAGACATGAGGTGGCTTTGAGAGGGGAGGAGAGACAGAACAGCATGAGGTACGCTTTGGAGAGGAGGAGAGACAGGACAGACATGAGGTACGGGGGTTGGAAGAGGTAGAGCTTACAGGAACAGACATGGAGTTACCTACAGGAGGGTATCTTGGAACAGGGTTGGAGTTAAAACCTACAGGACAGGAACAGGGTTGAGTTAAAACCTTTGGAGGGTATCTCTCCAGGAACAGGGTTGGACAGACATGAGGTACGCTCTCTCCAGGAACAGGGTTGGAGTTAAAACAGGAGGGTCTCTCTCCAGGAACAGGGTTGAGGTAAAACCTCCAGGAGGGTCTCTCTCCAGGAACAGGGGTTGAGAAACCTCCAGGAGGGTACGCTTTCCAGGAACAGGGTTGGAGTTAAAACAGACAGGAGGTCTCTTTCCAGGAACAGGGGTTGGAGAAACCTACAGGAGGGTATCAGACATGGAGGTACGCTCTGGAACAGGGTTGGAGTTAAAACCTCCAGGAGGGTCTCTGAGGAACAGGGTTGGAGTTAAACCTCCAGGAGGGTCTCTCTCCAGGAACAGGGTTGAGTTAAAACCTTTGGAGGAGAGACAGGAACAGGGTGAGTTAAAACGCTTTGGAGGGTCTCTCTCCAGGAACAGGGTTGGAGTTAAAACCTATGGAGGTACGCTCCAGGAACAGGGTCGGAGTTAAAGGACCTCCAGGAGGGTATCTCTCCAGGAACAGGGTTGGAGTTAAAACCTACAGGAGGGTCTCTCTCCAGGAACAGGGTTGGAGTTAAAACCTACAGGAGGGTCTGTTCCAGGAACAGGGTTGGAGTTAAAACCTACAGGAGGGTCTCTCTCCAGGAACAGGGTTGGAGTTAAAACCTACAGGAGGGTCTCTCTCCAGGAACAGGGTTGGAGTTAAAAAACTACCTAGGAACAGGGTTGGAGGGAGGGTCTCTCTCCAGGAACAGGGTTGGAGTTAAAACCTACAGGAGGGTCTCTCCTCCAGGAACAGGGGGTGGAGTTAAAACCTACAGGAGGGTCTCTCTCCAGGAACAGGGTTGGAGTTAAAACCTCCAGGAGGGTCTCTCTCCAGGAACAGGGTTGGAGTTAAAACCTACAGGAGGGTCTCTCTCCAGGAACAGGGTTGGAGTTAAAACCTACAGGAGGGTCTCTCTCCAGGAACAGGGTTGGAGTTAAAACCTACAGGGGAGAGGTCTCTCTCCAGGAACAGGGTTGGAGTTAAAACCTCCAGGAATGGAGTTAAAAGGAGGAGGTCTGTCCAGGAACAGGGTTGGAGTTAAAACCTACAGGAGGGTTAAAACCTACAGGAGGGTGTCTCTCCAGGAACAGGGTTGAGTTAAAACCTCCAGAGACAGGAACAGGGTTGGAGTTAAAACAGGAGGTCTCTCTCCAGGAACAGGGTCGGAGTTAAAACCTACAGAGGGTCTGGAACAGGGTTGGAGTTAAAACCTGGAGGGTATCTCTCCAGGAACAGGGTCGGAGTTAAAACCTACAGGAGGGTCTAACACCAGGAACACTGGGAGAGCCCTGGATGTCTCATCTAATGAATGTAGGTAATGAATGAGGAATGTACTTGTGAGGAACTCACCTGTGAGCATGTTGAAACACCAGCTTGTTGTTGATGAAGAGACATGTAGTCTCTCTGCAGTGATCTGGCCACCAGAAGGGAGATGGTCTGGATTTACCTGGAGCCTGGAATAAATAAAACTCTAGAAACACCTTAACACACTGGAACAAACAGGATGTAGTCTCTAGATAAAACACCTGACTAACACCTGGACTGGAACAAACAGGATGTAGTATCTAGATAAAACACCTTCCACTGGAACAAACAGGATGTAGTCTCTAGATAAAACACCTGACTAACACCTTACACTGGAACAAACAGGATGTAGTCTCTAGATAAAACACCTTCCACTGGAACAAACAGGATGTAGTCTCTAGATAAAACACCTTACACTGGAACAAACAGGATGTAGTCTCTAGATAAAACACCTTACACTGGAACAAACAGGATGTAGTCTCTAGATAAAACACCTGACTAACACCTTACACTGGAACAAACAGGATGTAGTCTCTAGATAAAACACCTTCCACTGGAACAAACAGGATGTAGTCTCTAGATAAAACACCTTACACTGGAACAAACAGGATGTAGTCTCTAGATAAAACACCTGTCTAACACCTTACACTGGAACAAACAGGATGTAGTCTCTAGATAAAACACCTTACACTGGAACAAACAGGATGTAGTCTCTAGATAAAACACCTTACACTGGAACAAACAGGATGTAGTCTCTAGATAAAACACCTGACTAACACCTTACACTGGAACAAACAGGATGTAGTCTCTAGATAAAACACCTTACACTGGAACAAACAGGATGTAGTCTCTAGATAAAACACCTTACACTGGAACAAACAGGATGTAGTCTCTAGATAAAACACCTGACTAACACCTTACACTGGAACAAACAGGATGTAGTATCTAGATAAAACACCCGTCTAACACCTTACACTGGAACAAACAGGATGTAGTCTCTAGATAAAACACCTTACACTGGAACAAACAGGATGTAGTCTCTAGATAAAACACCTGACTAACACCTTACACTGGAACAAACAGGATGTAGTCTCTAGATAAAACACCTTACACTGGAACAAACAGGATGTAGTCTCTAGATAAAACACCTTACACTGGAACAAACAGGATGTAGTCTCTAGATAAAACACCTGACTAACACCTTACACTGGAACAAACAGGATGTAGTCTAGATAAAACACCTGACTAATACCTTACACTGGAACAAACAGGATGTAGTCTCTAGATAAAACACCTGACTAACACCTTACACTGGAACAAACAGGATGTAGTCTCTAGATAAAACACCTGACTAACACCTTACACTGGAACAAACAGGATGTAGTCTCTAGATAAAACACCTTACACTGGAACAAACAGGATGTAGTCTAGATAAAACACCTGACTAATACCTTACACTGGAACAAACAGGATGTAGTCTCTAGATAAAACACCTGACTAATACCTTACACTGGAACAAACAGGATGTAGTCTCTAGATAAAACACCTGACTAACACCTTACACTGGAACAAACAGGATGTAGTCTAGATAAAACACCTTCCACTGGAACAAACAGGATGTAGTCTCTAGATAAAACACCTGACTAACACCTTCCACTGGAACAAACAGGATGTAGTCTCTAGATAAAACACCTTACACTGGAACAAACAGGATGTAGTCTCTAGATAAAACACCTTACACTGGAACAAACAGGATGTAGTCTCTAGATAAAACACCTGACTAATACCTTACACTGGAACAAACAGGATGTAGTCTCTAGATAAAACACCTGACTAACACCTTACACTGGAACAAACAGGATGTAGTCTAGATAAAACACCTTCCACTGGAACAAACAGGATGTAGTCTCTAGATAAAACACCTGACTAATACCTTACACTGGAACAAACAGGATGTAGTATCTAGATAAAACACCTTACACTGGAACAAACAGGATGTAGTCTCTAGATAAAACACCTGACTAACACCTTCCACTGGAACAAACAGGATGTAGTCTCTAGATAAAACACCTTACACTGGAACAAACAGGATGTAGTCTCTAGATAAAACACCTTACACTGGAACAAACAGGATGTAGTATCTAGATAAAACACCTTACACTGGAACAAACAGGATGTAGTCTCTAGATAAATCATTCCAGGTGATTAGCTGGTCTCTAGATAAATCATCCCGGGTGATTAGCTGGTCTCCAGATAAATCATCCCAGGTGATTAGCTGGTCTCTAGATAAAACACCTTACACTGGAACAAACAGGATGTAGTATCTAGATAAAACACCTGACTAACACCTTACACTGGAACAAACAGGATGTAGTCTCTAGATAAAACACCTTACACTGGAACAAACAGGATGTAGTATCTAGATAAAACACCTTACACTGGAACAAACAGGATGTAGTCTCTAGATAAATCATTCCAGGTGATTAGCTGGTCTCCAGATAAATCATCCCTGGTGATTAGCTGGTCTCCAGATAAATCATCCCTGGTGATTAGCTGGCCTCTAGATAAATCATCCCAGGTGATTAGACTGGCCTCCAGATAAATCATCCCAGGTGATTAGCTGGTCTCCAGATAAATCATCCCAGGTGATTAGCTGGTCTCCAGATAAATCATCCCAGGTGATTAGACTGGTCTCCAGATAAATCATCCCAGGTGATTAAACTGGCCTCCAGATAAATCATCCCAGGTGATTAGCTGGTCTCCAGATAAATCATCCCAGGTGATTAGCTGGTCTCCAGATAAATCATCCCAGGTGATTAGCTGGTCTCCAGATAAATCATCCCAGGTGATTAGCTGGTCTCCAGATAAATCATCCCAGGTGATTAGCTGGTCTCCAGATAAATCATCCCAGGTGATTAGCTGGTCTCCAGATAAATCATCCCAGGTGATTAGCTGGTCTCCAGATAAATCATCCCAGGTGATTAGCTGGTCTCCAGATAAATCATCCCAGGTGATTAGCTGGCCTCCAGATAAATCATCCCAGGTTCTTACATCACAGTGTGTGGCAGGGGCCAGGGTTTCAGTCAGAACGGAATGTGATAGAGGTCCAATCAGACGATACCGCACCATCTCCATGGTGAGGTCACTGCAAAACAGTAAACAACAACATTCAGGAAGTCCACATGGTTGAGAATAAAGGGAGGGGTTTATAAAAGGAGGGGGTTTATAAAGGGAGGGGTTATATAAAGGGTGGGGTTTATAAAAGGAGGGGTTTTATAAAGGGAGGGGTTTAATAAAGGGAGGGGTTTTATAAAAGGAGGGGTTTTATAAAGGGAGGGGTTTAATAAAAGGAGGGGTTTATTAAAGGGAGGGGTTTAATAAAGGGAGGGGTTTAATACAGGGAGGGGTTTAATAAAGGGAGGGGTTTAATAAAGGGAGGGGTTTAATAAAGGGAGGGGTTTAATAAAGGGAGGGTTTATAAAGGGAGGGGTTTATAAAGGGAGGGGTTTAATAAAGGGAGGGGTTTAATACAGGGAGGGGTTTAATACAGGGAGGGGTTTAATACAGGGAGGGGTTTAATACAGGGAGGGGTTTTATACAGGGAGGGGTTTATAAAAGGGAGGGGTTTATAAAATTGACAGAAAACTCTAAATATGACTAAATCAAAGCAGTCAGAACCCACCTGATGACTACACCAGTGGTACCAGTCAGAACCCACCTGATGACTACACCAGTGGTACCAGTCAGAACCCACCTGATGACTATACCAGTGGTACCAGTCAGAACCCACCTGATGACTATACCAGTGGTACCAGTCAGAACCCACCTGATGACTATACCAGTGGTACCAGTCAGAACCCACCTGATGACTATACCAGTGGTACCAGTCAGAACCCACCTGATGACTATACCAGTGGTACCAGTCAGAACCCACCTGATGACTATACCAGTGGTACCAGTCAGAACCCACCTGATGACTATACCAGTGGTACTGGACCTCCAGGTTACGGGTGTGGTAGCAGAAATGGTACTGTATCCCAGGAGCTTCTTGGCTGGTGGCCCAGCAGCCTCAGGCTCCTTGGAGGACCACTTCCTCTTAGAACCAGAACCAGAGGCCTGCACCGCCTCAGGACCAGCCCCAGGACCGGGGGCCAAGGTGGGGGTAGGGGCTGGCTGTGGGACAGGGTCCACTGGAGCAGGTGGAAGGACAGCCTCAGAACACTGACAGACAGCCTGCAGCTCTGGGAGGAGGTCCTGACACAGAGCACAGGGCACAGTCACGACACAGGGCACAGTCACGACACAGGGCACAGTCACGACACAGGGCACAGTCACGACACAGGGCACAGTCACGACACAGTCACGACACAGGGCACAGTCACGACACAGGGCACAGTCACGACACAGGGCACAGTCACGACACAGGGCACAGTCACGACACAGGGCACAGTCACGACACAGAGCACAGTCACGACACAGAGCACAGTCACGACACAGAGCACAGTCACGACACAGGGCACAGGGCACAGTCACGACACAGTCACGACACAGGGCACAGTCACGACACAGGGCACAGTCACGACACAGGGCACAGTCACGACACAGGGCACAGTCACGACACAGGGCACAGTCACGACACAGGGCACAGTCACGACACAGTCACGACACAGGGCACAGTCACGACACAGGGCACAGTCACGACACAGGGCACAGTCACGACACAGGGCACAGTCACGACACAGGGCACAGTCACGACACAGTCACGACACAGGGCACAGTCACGACACAGGGCACAGTCACGACGCAGTCACGACACAGTCACGACACAGAGCACAGTCACGGCACAGGGCACAGTCACGGCACAGGGCACAGTCACGACACAGGGCACAGTCACGACACAGGGCACAGTCACGACACAGGGCACAGTCACGGCACAGGGCACAGTCACGGCACAGGGCACAGTCACGACACAGGGCACAGTCACGACACAGGGCACAGTCACGACACAGGGCACAGTCACGACACAGGGCACAGTCACGACACAGAGCACAGTCACGACACAGAGCACAGTCACGACACAGGGCACAGTCACGACACAGAGCACAGGGCACAGTCACGACACAGGGCACAGGGCACAGTCACGACACAGGGCACAGTCACGACACAGGGCACAGTCACGACACAGGGCACAGTCACGACACAGGGCACAGTCACGGCACAGGGCACAGTCACGGCACAGGGCACAGTCACGACACAGGGCACAGTCACGGCACAGGGCACAGTCACGACACAGAGCACAGTCACGACACAGAGCACAGGGCACAGTCACGACACAGGGCACAGTCACGACACAGAGCACAGGGCACAGTCACGACACAGGGCACAGTCACGACACAGAGCACAGTCACGACACAGGGCACAGTCACGACACAGGGCACAGTCACGACACAGGGCACAGTCACGACACAGGGCACAGTCACGGCACAGGGCACAGTCACGGCACAGGGCACAGTCACGACACAGGGCACAGTCACGACACAGGGCACAGTCACGACACAGGGCACAGTCACGACACAGGGCACAGTCACGACACAGGGCACAGTCACGACACAGGGCACAGTCACGACACAGGGCACAGTCACGACACAGGGCACAGTCACGACACAGGGCACAGTCACGACACAGAGCACAGGGCACAGTCACGACACAGGGCACAGTCACGACACAGAGCACAGGGCACAGTCACGGCACAGGGCACAGTCACGACACAGGGCACAGTCACGACACAGGGCACAGTCACGACACAGGGCACAGTCACGACACAGGGCACAGTCACGGCACAGGGCACAGTCACGACACAGGGCACAGTCACGACACAGGGCACAGTCACGACACAGGGCACAGTCACGACACAGAGCACAGTCACGACACAGAGCACAGTCACGACACAGAGCACAGGGCACAGTCACGGCACAGGGCACAGTCACGACACAGAGCACAGGGCACAGTCACGACACAGGGCACAGTCACGACACAGGGCACAGTCACGACACAGGGCACAGTCACGACACAGGGCACAGTCACGACGCAGAGCACAGTCACGACGCAGGGCACAGTCACGACGCAGAGCACAGTCACGACACAGGGCACAGTCACGACACAGGGCACAGTCACGGCACAGGGCACAGTCACGGCACAGGGCACAGTCACGACACAGGGCACAGTCACGACACAGGGCACAGTCACGACACAGGGCACAGTCACGACACAGGGCACAGTCACGACACAGGGCACAGTCACGACACAGGGCACAGTCACGGCACAGTCACGACACAGAGCACGACACAGAGCACAGTCACGACACAGTCACGACACAGAGCACAGTCACGACACAGAGCACAGTCACGACACAGGGCACAGTCACGACACAGGGCACAGTCACGACACAGAGCACAGTCACGACACAGGGCACAGTCACGACACAGAGCACAGTCACGACACAGAGCACAGTCACGACACAGGGCACAGTCACGACACAGGGCACAGTCACGACACAGGGCACAGTCACGACACAGGGCACAGTCACGACACAGGGCACAGTCACGACACAGGGCACAGTCAGAATGAATAGTACTTTCCCGATCCCAAAGGGGACATCTGATTGGATAGTACTTTCCCGATCCCAAAGGGGACATCTGATTGGATAGTACTTTACCGGTCCCAAAGGGGACATCTGATTGGATAGTACCTTCCCGATCCCAAAGGGGACATCTGATTGGATAGTACTTTACCGATCCCAAAGGGGACATCTGATTGGATAGTACTTTCCCGATCCCAAAGGGGACATCTGATTGGATAGTACATGACCGATCCCAAAGGGGACATCTGATTGGATAGTACATGACAGATCCCAAAGGGGACATCTGATTGGATAGTACATGACCGATCCCAAAGGGGACATCTGATTGGATAGTACTTTCCCGATCCCAAAGGGGACATCTGATTGGATAGTACTTTACCGATCCCAAAGGGGACATCTGATTGGATAGTACTTTACCGGTCCCAAAGGGGACATCTGATTGGATAGTACTTTACCGGTCCCAAAGGGGACATCTGATTGGATAGTACCTTCCCGATCCCAAAGGGGACATCTGATTGGATAGTACATGACCGATCCCAAAGGGGACATCTGATTGGATAGTACATGACCGATCCCAAAGGGGACATCTGATTGGATAGTACATGACCGATCCCAAAGGGGACATCTGAGTTCACCAGATTATAGACAACAATAAAGACACCATCAATCAATAGTTAAATGGTTGTTCGATACTTCTACTACCGATTGATTCGGCGTATTAGTCGCTCTGACCGTTTTCATGGCGGGGTGAGCCCAGATCCACAGCTGTCTGTGTGTTGATCCCTGGGAGCCCTGGTCCTCCTGGCCCCCCCGGCCCTGCGTTGTGGGCCTCCAGAGGAACGTGACAGGCCCCAGGGGCTGGCGAGGGTACTGTCCTGCTCGGTACACCACCACACTGCCCTGTCTCCTGCCTGACACACACATGGCTGCTGCAAACGTAGGCCCTGCAGGTACAACACGCGTCATCGTCAATAATACCACAACGCAGCGAGTCACATATTTGTTAGACCACCCGACTCCAAAAAAAACCAATCCCACACTCAGTAACTTTCCGTACACTTGGTTCTCATCCATCCTCCACTGACCCCAACACAGTCATCCATTATACATGTAAAGTCATCAATACGATCTAATATGGCAACACAAATAAGTGTCTTTCAAGCTAGAATCCAACACATCTAAACTTTATACTGAAATACTTGTATATAAAATCGAGACTGATGCTGCGTTTAGACGAGGGACATGAAGACCAGTCATACCAGTCGGCAGAGCGATGCTGCGTTACCAGTCGGCAGAGCGATGCTGCGTTTAGACGAGGGACATGAAGACCAGTCGGCAGAGCGATGCTGCGTTTAGACGAGGGACATGAAGACCAGTCGGCAGAGCGTGCTGCGTTTAGACGAGGGACATGAAAACCAGTCGTACCAGTCGGCAGAGCGATGCTGCGTTTAGACGAGGGACATGAAAACCAGTCGTACCAGTCGGCAGAGCGATGCTGCGTTTAGACGAGGGACATGAAGACCAGTCGGACCAGTCGGCAGAGCGATGCTGCGTTTAGACTAGGGACATGAAGACCAGTCGGCAGAGCGATGCTGCGTTTAGACGAGGGACATGAAGACCAGTCGGCAGAGCGTGCTGCGTTTAGACGAGGGACATGAAGACCAGTCGGCAGAGCGATGCTGCGTTTAGACGAGGGACATGAAGACCAGTCGGCAGAGCGATGCTGCGTTTAGACGAGGGACATGAAGACCAGTCGGCAGAGCGATGCTGCGTTTAGACGAGGGACATGAAGACCAGTCGGCAGAGCGATGCTGCGTTTAGACGAGGGACATGAAGACCAGTCGGCAGAGCGATGCTGCGTTTAGACGAGGGACATGAAGACCAGTCGGCAGAGCGATGCTGCGTTTAGACGAGGGACATGAAGACCAGTCGGCAGAGCGATGCTGCGTTTAGACGAGGGACATGAAGACCAGTCACACCAGTCGGCAGAGCGATGCTGCGTTTAGACGAGGGACATGAAGATCAGTCGGCAGAGCGATGCTGCGTTTAGACGAGGGACATGAAGACCAGTCGGCAGAGCGATGCTGCGTTTAGACGAGGGACATGAAGACCAGTCACACCAGTCGGCAGAGCGATGCTGCGTTTAGACGAGGGACATGAAGATCAGTCACACCAGTCGGCAGAGCGATGCTGCGTTTAGACGAGGGACATGAAGACCAGTCGGCAGAGCGATGCTGCGTTTAGACGAGGGACATGAAGACCAGTCACACCAGTCGGCAGAGCGATGCTGCGTTTAGACGAGGGACATGAAGATCAGTCGGCAGAGCGATGCTGCGTTTAGACGAGGGACATGAAGATCAGTCACACCAGTCGGCAGAGCGATGCTGCGTTTAGACGAGGGACATGAAGACCAGTCGGCAGAGCGATGCTGCGTTTAGACGAGGGACATGAAGACCAGTCGGCAGAGCGATGCTGCGTTTAGACGAGGGACATGAAGACCAGTCGGCAGAGCGATGCTGCGTTTAGACGAGGGACATGAAGACCAGTCGGCAGAGCGATGCTGCGTTTAGACGAGGGACATGAAGACCAGTCGGCAGAGCGATGCTGCGTTTAGACGAGGGACATGAAGACCAGTCGGCAGAGCGATGCTGCGTTTAGACGAGGGACATGAAGACCAGTCGGCAGAGCGATGCTGCGTTTAGACGAGGGACATGAAGACCAGTCACACCAGTCGGCAGAGCGATGCTGCGTTTAGACGAGGGACATG
Source organism: Oncorhynchus keta (assembly GCF_023373465.1). Lineage (NCBI taxonomy): Eukaryota > Metazoa > Chordata > Actinopteri > Salmoniformes > Salmonidae > Oncorhynchus > Oncorhynchus keta. The sequence goes on along the minus strand of NW_026277130.1, from coordinate 38,456 downwards.
AAGACCAGTCACACCAGTCGGCAGAGCGATGCTGCGTTTAGACGAGGGACATGAAGATCAGTCTGCAGAGCGATGCTGCGTTTAGACGAGGGACATGAAGACCAGTCGGCAGAGCGATGCTGCGTTTAGACGAGGGACATGAAGACCAGTCACACCAGTCGGCAGAGCGATGCTGTGTTACCAGTCGGCAGAGCGATGCTGCGTTTAGACGAGGGACATGTAGATCAGTCGGCAGAGCGATGCTGCGTTTAGACGAGGGACATGAAGACCAGTCGGCAGAGCGATGCTGCGTTTAGACGAGGGACATGAAGATCAGTCTGCAGAGCGATGCTGCGTTTAGACGAGGGACATGAAGACCAGTCGGCAGAGCGATGCTGCGTTTAGACGAGGGACATGAAGACCAGTCACACCAGTCGGCAGAGCGATGCTGCGTTTAGACGAGGGACATGAAGACCAGTCGGCAGAGCGATGCTGCGTTTAGACGAGGGACATGAAGACCAGTCACACCAGTCGGCAGAGCGATGCTGCGTTTAGACGAGGGACATGAAGACCAGTCACACCAGTCGGCAGAGCGATGCTGCGTTTAGACGAGGGACATGAAGATCAGTCGGCAGAGCGATGCTGCGTTTAGACGAGGGACATGAAGATCAGTCGGCAGAGCGATGCTGCGTTTAGAAGAGGGACATGAAGACCAGTCGGCAGAGCGATGCTGCGTTTAGACGAGGGACATGAAGATCAGTGGGCAGAGCGATGCTGCGTTTAGACGAGGGACATGAAGATCAGTGGGCAGAGCGATGCTGCGTTTAGACGAGGGACATGAAGACCAGTCGGCAGAGCGATGCTGCGTTTAGACGAGGGACATGAAGATCAGTCGGCAGAGCGATGCTGCGTTTAGACGAGGGACATAAAGACCAGTCGGCAGAGCGATGCTGCGTTTAGACGAGGGACATGAAGATCAGTCGGCAGAGCGATGCTGCGTTTAGACGAGGGACATGAAGACCAGTCGGCAGAGCGATGCTGCGTTTAGACGAGGGACATGAAGACCAGTCATACCAGTCGGCAGAGCGATGCTGCGTTTAGACGAGGGACATGAAGACCAGTCGGCAGAGCGATGCTGCGTTTAGACGAGGGACATGAAGATCAGTCGGCAGAGCGATGCTGCGTTTAGACGAGGGACATGAAGATCAGTCGGCAGAGCGATGCTGCTTTAGACGAGGGACATGAAGATCAGTCGGCAGAGCGATGCTGCGTTTAGACGAGGGACATGAAGATCAGTCGGCAGAGCGATGCTGCGTTTAGACGAGGGACATGAAGACCAGTCGGCAGAGCGATGCTGCGTTTAGACGAGGGACATGAAGACCAGTCGGCAGAGCGATGCTGCGTTTAGACGAGGGACATGAAGACCAGTCGGCAGAGCGATGCTGCGTTTAGACGAGGGACATGAAGTTCAGTCGGCAGAGCGGGACAAGAAAGCAAGGAAGAGGCTGGCGGCAAAAACAAGCCGGCACGACGGTACGCGTTGCTATGGTGATTTCACTAAACGGTGCATATCAACATCCAGTAGAAAATGGTAAAAGGTGAAATATTTTTTTAAACTCTGGTGGCCAAGTCCCGTCTACCGTGGCAGCTGAAGGCATTCACCGCCGTGCCTCAACGGCGTTTACCGTTGCGCTCTCGTTGAAAACAACGGACATCTTAGTTTGCCGTCTACCTCGTACCATCTAAAGCGCAGCATGCTGTCTACCTCGTACCATCTAAAACGCAGCATGCCGTCTACCTCGTACCATCTACCTCGTACCATCTAAAACGCAGCATGCCCTCTACCTCGTACCGTCTACCTCGTACCATCTAAAGCGCAGCATGCTGTCTACCTCTTACCATCTAAAACGCAGCATGCCATCTACCTCATACCATCTAAAACGCAGCATGCCGTCTACCTCGTACCATCTACCTCGTACCATCTAAAGCGCAGCATGCCGTCTACCTCGTACCATCTACCTCGTACCATCTAAAACGCAGCATGCCGTCTACCTCGTACCATCTACCTCGTACCATCTAAAACGCAGCATGCCAGTCTACCTCGTACCATCTAAAACGCAGCATGCCATCTACCTCGTACCATCTACCTCGTACCATCTAAAACGCAGCATGCCGTCTACCTCGTACCATCTACCTCGTACCATCTAAAACGCAGCATGCCCTCTACCTCTACCGTCTACCTCGTACCATCTAAAACGCAGCATGCCGTCTACCTCCATACCATCTACCTCGTACCATCTACCTCGTGCCATCTAAAACGCAGCAGGCAGTCTACCTCGTACCATCTACCTCGTACCATCTACCTCGTACCATCTACCTCGTACCATCTAAAACGCAGCATGCCCTCTACCTCGTACCGTCTACCTCGTACCATCTAAAACGCAGCATGCCGTCTACCTCGTACAATCTACCTCGTACCATCTACCTCGTGCCATCTACCTCGTACCATCTAAAACGCAGCATGCCATCTACCTCGTGCCATCTACCTCGTGCCATCTACCTCGTGCCATCTAAAACGCAGCAGGCCGTCTACCTCGTACCATCTACCTCGTACCATCTAAAACGCAGCATGCAGTCTACCTCGTACCATCTACCTCGTACCATCTACCTCGTACCATCTAAACGCAGCATGCAGTCTACCTCGTACCATCTACCTCGTACCATCTACCTCGTACCATCTACCTCGTACCATCTACCTCGTACCATCTAAAACGCAGCATGCCGTCTACCTCGTACCATCTACCTCGTACCATCTAAAACGCAGCATGCAGTCTACCTCGTACCATCTACCTCGTACCATCTAAAACGCAGCATGCAGTCTACCTCGTACCATCTACCTCGTACCATCTACCTCGTACCATCTACCTCGTACCATCTACCTCGTACCATCTACCTCGTACCATCTACCTCGTACCATCTAAAACGCAGCATGATTGACAATTGTGGTTGTTTGTTTGTTGAGGAGGGAAAACACGAAACAAGTACTTACCAGTTTCCTTGCTGGTCAGCTTAGACAGAGCAGCTAACAGCTGTTCCCCTGGCCCCTGTAACTCCACACAGCAGTAGTACGACATGTCCTGGGTGGGGGGGACAGTATGTAACCCTAAGTGAATCCTCTAACACTTCAAAATATCATTTTACAGTTTGGAAACCGCAAAAAGACAAATTTACCAAAATGCTGTATTCATAACTGATCACAAAGCAAACATTTAAAGTGGTTGTCGCTCATGTACCGTGTGAACACCAGACCTGAGTAGAAAACAGTTTAAATTGATTATATACTTTACAGAGACTACTATTGTAGAGATCCCACAGTAAACCTATTAGAACTGTTACAGAGACTACTATTGTAGAGATCCCACAGTAAACCTAATAGAACTGTTACAGAGACTACTATTGTAGAGATCCCACAGTAAACCTATTAGAACTGTTACAGAGACTACTATTGCAGAGATCCCACAGTAAACCTATTAGAACTGTTACAGAGACTACTATCGTAGAGATCCCACAGTAAACCTATTACAGAGACTACTACTGTAGAGATCCCACAGTAAACCTATTAGAGCTGTTACAGAGACTACTATTGCAGAGATCCCACAGTAAACCTATTAGAGCTGTTACAGAGACTACTATTGCAGAGATCCCACAGTAAACCTATTAGAGCTGTTACAGAGACTACTATTGTAGAGATCCCACAGTAAACCTATTAGAACTGTTACAGAGACTACTACTGTAGAGATCCCACAGTAAACATATTAGAGCTGTAACAGAGACTACTATTGTAGAGATCCCACTGTAAACCTATTACAGAGACTACTATTGTAGAGATCCCACAGTAAACCTATTAGACCTGTTACAGAGACAACTATTGTAGAGATCCCACAGTAAACCTATTAGAGCTGTTACAGAGACTACTATTGTAGAGATCCCACAGTAAACCTATTACAGAGAATACTACTGTAGAGATCCCACAGTAAACCTATTAGACCTGTTACAGAGACAACTATTGTAGGGATCCCACAGTAAACCTATTAGAGCTGTAACAGAGACTACTATTGTAGAGATCCCACAGTAAACCTATTACAGAGACTACTATTGTAGAGATCCCACAGTAAACCTATTAGACCTGTTACAGAGACAACTATTGTAGAGATCCCACAGTAAACCTATTAGAGCTGTTACAGAGACTACTATTGTAGAGATCCCACAGTAAACCTATTAGAGCTGTTACAGAGACTACTATTGTAGAGATCCCACAGTAAACCTATTAGAACTGTTACAGAGACTACTATTGTAGAGATCCCACAGTAAACCTATTACAGAGACTACTACTGTAGCGATCCCACAGTAAACCTATTACAGAGACTACTACTGTAGAGATCCCACAGTAAACCTATTAGAACTGTAACAGAGACTACTATTGTAGAGATCCCACAGTAAACCTATTACAGAGACTACTATTGTAGAGATCCCACAGTAAACCTATTACAGAGACTACTATTGTAGAGATCCCACAGTAAACCTATTAATAATAATAATAATAAATGCCATTTAGCAGACGCTTTTATCCAAAGCGACTTACAGTCATGTGTGCATACATTCTACGTATGGGTGGAGAGACTACTATTGTAGAGATCCCACAGTAAACCTATTAGAACTGTTACAGAGACTACTATTGTAGAGATCCCACAGTAAACCTATTAACAGAGACTACTACTGTAGAGATCCCACAGTAAACCTATTACAGAGACTACTATTGTAGAGATCCCACAGTAAACCTATTAGAACTGTAACAGAGACTACTATTGTAGAGATCCACAGTAAACCTATTAGAACTGTTACAGAGACTACTATTGTAGAGATCCCACAGTAAACCTATTAGAACTAACAGAGACTACTATTGTAGAGATCCCACAGTAAACCTATTAGAGCTGTTACAGAGACTACTATTGTAGAGATCCCACAGTAAACCTATTAGAGCTGTTACAGAGACTACTACTGTAGAGATCCCACAGTAAACCTATTACAGAGACTACTATTGTAGAGATCCCACAGTAAACCTATTAGAACTAACAGAGACTACTATTGTAGAGATCCCACAGTAAACCTATTAGAACTGTTACAGAGACTACTATTGTAGAGATCCCACAGTAAACCTATTAGAACTGTTACAGAGACTACTATTGCAGAGATCCCACAGTAAACCTATTAGAGCTGTTACAGAGACTACTATTGTAGAGATCCCACAGTAAACCTATTAGAGCTGTAACAGAGACTACTATTGTAGAGATCCCACAGTAAACCTATTAGAGCTGTTACAGAGACTACTATTGTAGAGATCCCACAGTAAACCTATTAGAGCTGTTACAGAGACTACTATTGTAGAGATCCCACAGTAAACCTATTAGAACTGTTACAGAGACTACTATTGTAGAGATCCCACAGTAAACCTATTAGAACTGTTACAGAGACTACTATTGTAGAGATCCCACAGTAAACCTATTAGAACTGTTACAGAGACTACTACTGTAGAGATCCCCAGGTAAACCCATTAGAGCTGTTACAGAGACTACTACTGTAGAGATCCCACAGTAAACCTATTAGAGTTGTTACAGAGACTACTATTGCAGAGATCCCACAGTAAACCTATTAGAGCTGTTACAGAGACTACTATTGTAGAGATCCCACAGTAAACCTATTAGAACTGTTACAGAGACTACTACTGTAGAGATCCCACAGTAAACATATTAGAGCTGTAACAGAGACTACTATTGTAGAGATCCCACAGTAAACCTATTAGACCTGTTACAGAGACTACTATTGTAGAGATCCCACAGTAAACCTGTTAGAACTGTTACAGAGACTACTATTGTAGAGATCCCACAGTAAACCTATTAGAACTGTTACAGAGACTACTATTGTAGAGATCCCACAGTAAACCTGTTAGAGCTGTAACAGAGACTACTATTGCAGAGATCCCACAGTAAACCTATTAGAACTGTTACAGAGACTACTATTGTAGAGATCCCACAGTAAGCCTATTAGAGCTGTTACAGAGACTACTATTGTAGAGATCCCACAGTAAACATATTAGAGCTGTAACAGAGACTACTATTGTAGAGATCCCACTGTAAACCTATTACAGAGACTACTATTGTAGAGATCCCACAGTAAACCTATTAGACCTGTTACAGAGACTACTATTGTAGAGATCCCACAGTAAACCTATTAGAGCTGTTACAGAGACTACTATTGTAGAGATCCCACAGTAAACCTATTAGACCTGTTACAGAGACTACTATTGTAGAGATCCCACAGTAAACCTATTAGAGCTGTTACAGAGACTACTATTGTAGAGATCCCACAGTAAACCTATTAGAGCTGTTACAGAGACTACTATTGTAGAGATCCCACAGTAAACCTATTAGAGCTGTAACAGAGACTACTATTGTAGAGATCCCACAGTAAACCTGTTACAGAGACTACTACTGTAGAGATCCCACAGTAAACCTATTAGAACTGTTACAGAGACTACTATTGTAGAGATCCCACAGTAAACCTATTAGAACTGTTACAGAGACTACTATTGTAGAGATCCCACAGTAAACCTGTTAGAGCTGTAACAGAGACTACTATTGTAGAGATCCCACAGTAAACCTATTAGAACTGTTACAGAGACTACAATTGTAGAGATCCACAGTAAACCTATTACAGAGACTACTACTGTAGAGATCCCACAGTAAACCTATTAGAGCTGTTCAGAGACTACTATTGTAGAGATCCCACAGTAAACCTATTAGAACTGTTACAGAGACTACTATTGTAGAGATCCACAGTAAACCTATTAGAACTGTTACAGAGACTAACTACTATTGTAGAGATCCACAGTAAACCTATTAGAACTGTTACAGAGACTACTACTGTAGAGATCCCACAGTAAACCTATTAGAACTGTTACAGAGACTACTATTGTAGAGATCCCACAGTAAACCTATTAGAACTGTTACAGAGACCACTATTGTAGAGATCCCACAGTAAACCTATTAGAACTGTTACAGAGACTACTATTGTAGAGATCCCACAGTAAACCTATTAGAACTGTTACAGAGACTACTATTGTAGAGATCCCACAGTAAACCTATTAGAACTGTTACAGAGACTACTACTGTAGAGATCCCACAGTAAACCTATTAGAACTGTTACAGAGACTACTATTGTAGAGATCCCACAGTAAACCTATTAGAACTGTTACAGAGACTACTATTGTAGAGATCCCACAGTAAACCTATTAGAACTAACAGAGACTACTACTGTAGAGATCCCACAGTAAACCTATTAGAGCTGTAACAGAGACTACTATTGTAGAGATCCCACAGTAAACCTATTAGAGCTGTTACAGAGACTACTATTGTAGAGATCCCACAGTAAACCCATTAGAACTGTTACAGAGACTACTATTGTAGAGATCCCACAGTAAACCCATTAGAACTGTAACAGAGACTACTATTGTAGAGATCCCACAGTAAACCTATTAGAGCTGTAACAGAGACTATTATTGTAGAGATCCCACAGTAAACCTATTAGAACTGTTACAGAGACTACTATTGTAGAGATCCCACAGTAAACCTATTAGAGCTGTAACAGAGACTATTATTGTAGAGATCCCACAGTAAACCTATTAGAAGAACGTCAAGTGTTACTGTATTATATTATGCCTGTATTTTAGTCATTCTGAAACTGTTGTACTTTGAATGTTAAGATGAGTCCATGTCCCTCACTGTTACCTAGATCAATGTCCCTCACTGTTACCTAGATCTAGCTCAATGTTAAGATGATTCATGTCCCTCACAGTTGCCTAGATCAATGTCCCTCACTGTTGCCTAGATCAATGTCCCTCACTGTTGCCTAGATCTAGCTAAATGTTAAGGTGATTCATGTCCCTCACTGTTGTCTAGCTCAATGTCCCTCACAGTTGTCTAGATCTAGCTCAATGTTAAGATGATTCATGTCCCTCACAGTTGTCTAGATCTAGCTCAATGTTAAGACGATTCATGTCCCTCACTGTTGTCTAGATCTAGCTCAATGTTAAGATGATTCATGTCCCTCACAGTTGTCTAGATCAATGTCCCTCACAGTTGTCTAGATCTAGCTCAATGTTAAGATGATTCATGTCCCTCACTGCTGTCTAGATCAATGTTAAGATGATTCCATGTCCCTCACTGTTGTCTAGATCTAGCTAAATGTTAAGGTGATTCATGTCCCTCACTGTTGTCTAGATCTAGCTAAATGTTAAGGTGATTCATGTCCCTCACTGTTGTCTAGATCAATGTTAAGGTGATTCATGTCCCTCACTGTTGTCTAGCTCAATGTTAAGATGATTCATGTCCCTCACTGTTGTCTAGATCTAGCTAAATGTTAAGGTGATTCATGTCCCTCACTGTTGTCTAGATAAATGTTAAGATGATTCATGTCCCTCACTGTTGTCTAGATCAATGTTAAGGTGATTCATGTCCCTCACTGTTGTCTAGATAAATGTTAAGATGATTCATGTCCCTCACTGTTGTCTAGATCAATGTTAAGGTGATTCATGTCCCTCACTGTTGTCTAGATCTAGCTCAATGTTAAGGTGATTCATGTCCCTCACTGTTGCCTAGATCTAGCTCAATGTTAAGGTGATTCATGTCCCTCACTGTTGGGGATCTGTATTGAAAATAGTCCCCCAGAAATGTTTTAAACTTTCCACAAAGAATATTTAAAACTAGAGTTTTCCCAGGTCTGGTGAACTCCTAACCTTATTGAGCAGTAATTTAAAACTAGAGTTTTCCCAGGTCTGGAGAACTCCCTACCTTATTGAGCCGTAATTTAAAACTAGAGTTATCCCAGGTCTGGAGAACTCCTAACCTTATTGAGCCGTAATTTAAAACTAGAGTTATCCCAGGTCTGGAGAACTCCTAACCTTATTGAGCAGTAATTTAAAACTAGAGTTTTCCCAGGTCTGGAGAACTCCTAACATTATTGAGCCGTAATTTAAAACTAGTGTTTTCCCAGGTCTGGAGAACTCCTAACCTTATTGAGCAGTAATTTAAAACTAGAGTTTTCCCAGGTCTGGAGAACTCCTAACATTATTGAGCCGTAATTTAAAACTAGTGTTTTCCCAGGTCTGGAGAACTCCTAACCTTATTGAGCAGTAATTTAAAACTAGAGTTTTCCCAGGTCTGGAGAACTCCTAACCTTATTGAGCAGTAATTTAAAACTAGTGTTTTCCCAGGTCTGGTGAACTCCTAACCTTATTGAGCAGTAATTTGAAACTAGAGTTCCCCAGGTCTGGAGAACTCCCTACCTTATTGAGCCGTAATTTAAAACTAGAGTTATCCCAGGTCTGGAGAACTCCTAACCTTATTGAGCAGTAATTTAAAACTAGTGTTTTCCCAGGTCTGGTGAACTCCTAACCTTACTGAGCAGTAATTTAAAACTAGAGTTATCCCCAGGTCTGGAGAACTCCTAACCTTATTGAGCCGTAATTTAAAACTAAAAACTAGTGTTATCCCAGGTCTGGAGAACTCCTAACCTTACTGAGCCGTAATTTAAAACTAGTGTTATCCCAGGTCTGGAGAACTCCTAACCTTATTGAGCAGTAATTTAAAACTAGAGTTATCCCAGGTCTGGAGAACTCCTAACCCTATTGAGCAGTAATTTAAAATAGTGTTTTCCCAGGTCTGGAGAACTCCTACCTTATTGAGCAGTAATTTAAAACTAGAGTTTTCCCAGGTCTGGAGAACTCCTAACCTTACTGAGCAGTAATTTAAAACTAGAGTTTTCCCAGGTCTGGAGAACTCCTAACATTATTGAGCCGTAATTTAAAACTAGTGTTTTCCCAGGTCTGGAGAACTCCTAACCTTATTGAGCAGTAATTTAAAACTAGAGTTTTCCCAGGTCTGGAGAACTCCTAACATTATTGAGCCGTAATTTAAAACTAGTGTTTTCCCAGGTCTGGAGAACTCCTAACCTTATTGAGCAGTAATTTAAAACTAGTGTTTTCCCAGGTCTGGTGAACTCCTAACCTTACTGAGCAGTAATTTAAAACTAGAGTTATCCCCAGGTCTGGAGAACTCCTAACCTTATTGAGCCGTAATTTAAAACTAGTGTTATCCCAGGTCTGGAGAACTCCTAACCTTATTGAGCAGTAATTTAAAACTAGAGTTATCCCAGGTCTGGAGAACTCCTAACCTTATTGAGCAGTAATTTAAAACTAGAGTTATCCCAGGTCTGGAGAACTCCTAACCCTATTGAGCAGTAATTTAAAACTAGTGTTTTCCCAGGTCTGGAGAACTCCCTACCTTATTGAGCAGTAATTTAAAACTAGAGTTTTCCCAGGTCTGGAGAACTCCTAACCTTACTGAGCAGTAATTTAAAACTAGTGTTTTCCCAGGTCTGGAGAACTCCTAACCTTACTGAGCAGTAATTTAAAACTAGAGTTTTCCCAGGTCTGGAGAACTCCTAACCTTATTGAGCAGTAATTTAAAACTAGTGTTTTCCCAGGTCTGGAGAACTCCTAACCTTACTGAGCAGTAATTTAAAACTAGAGTTATCCCAGGTCTGGAGAACTCCTAACCTTATTGAGCAGTAATTTAAAACTAGAGTTTTCCCAGGTCTGGAGAACTCCTAACCTTACTGAGCAGTAATTTAAAACTAGTGTTTTCCCAGGTCTGGAGAACTCCTAACCTTACTGAGCAGTAATTTAAAACTAGAGTTTTCCCAGGTCTGGAGAACTCCTAACCTTACTGAGCAGTAATTTAAAACTAGTGTTTTCCCAGGTCTGGAGAACTCCTAACCGTATTGAGCAGTAATTTGAACAGGACCTTATAAAATCAGTCAATCAAATCAAAATGTATTTCCTATCAGTTGTCCCAAAGTGCTTCCCAGATATCCAGCCTCCAAAAAAAGCCTCCGTGGGTAAAGACACTAACCTGTAGGAGACAGTGGGAGCTCATGGCTCTGTAGCAGGCTCTGTAACACTTGTAGGTTGGCCTGTCTCCCAGACAGTAGCCCCATCTCTTGACCACGTGGAAGCGCTTGGCGTGCCAGATGTGCGTCTCCAGCCACAGGTTCTTCCGCTGGCGGCGGTTGAACTCCAGGAGCATGTTGCCGTGGCGACGCCGGGCTTTACGGCTCTTGCTCTTGGACTGTTCCTTCTTCACCTTCTGACCAGCCTTCTGACTCTTCTCCAACTGGACCAGAGAGGAAACATACAGGATGTTTATATTAGTCCGGCTCTAGGTGTGGCCAGTCCGGCTCTAGGTGTGACCAGTCCGGCTCTAGGTGTGACCAGTCCGGCTCTAGGTGTGACCAGTCCGGCTCTAGGTGTGACCAGTCCGGCTCTAGGTGTGGCCAGTCCGGCTCTAGGTGTGGCCAGTCCGGCTCTAGGTGTGACTAGTCCGGCTCTAGGTGTGGCTAGTCCGGCTCTAGGTGTGGCTAGTCCGGCTCTAGGTGTGGCTAGTCCGGCTCTAGGTGTGGCTAGTCCGGCTCTAGGTGTGGCTAGTCCGGCTCTAGGTGTGGCTAGTCCGGCTCTAGGTGTGGCTAGTCCGGCTCTAGGTGTGGCTAGTCCGGCTCTAGGTGTGGCCAGTCCGGCTCTAGGTGTGGCCAGTCCGGCTCTAGGTGTGGCCAGTCCGGCTCTAGGTGTGGCCAGTCCGGCTCTAGGTGTGGCCAGTCCGGTTTTAGGTGTGGCTAGTCCGGCTCTAGGTGTGACTAGTCCGGCTCTAGGTGTGGCCAGTCCGGCTCTAGGTGTGACTAGTCCGGCTCTAGGTGTGCCTAGTCCGGCTCTAGGTGTGGCCAGTCCGGCTCTAGGTGTGGCCAGTCCGGCTCTAGGTGTGGCCAGTCCGGCTCTAGGTGTGGCCAGTCCGGCTCTAGGTGTGACCAGAAGGCTCTAGGTGTGACTATTCCGGCTCTAGGTGTGGCCAGTCCTAGGTGTGGCTAGTCCGGCTCTAGGTGTGACCAGAAGGCTCTAGGTGTGGCCAGTCCGGCTCTAGGTGTGGCTAGTCCGAGGTGTGGCTAGTCCAGCTCTAGGTGTGACCAGAAGGCTCTAGGTGTGACCAGTCCGGCTCTCGGTGTGACCAGAAGGCTCTAGGTGTGGCCAGTCCGACTCTAGGTGTGGCTAGTCCGGTTCTAGGTGTGGCCAGTCCGGCTCTAGGTGTGGCCAGTCCGGCTCTAGGTGTGGCCAGTCCGGCTCTAGGTGTGGCCAGTCCGGCTCTAGGTGTGGCTAGTCCGGCTCTAGGTGTGGCTAGTCCGGCTCTAGGTGTGGCTAGTCCGGCTCTAGGTGTGGCTAGTCCGGCTCTAGGTGTGGCCAGTCCGGCTCTAGGTGTGGCCAGTCCGGCTCTAGGTGTGGCCAGTCCGGCTCTAGGTGTGGCCAGTCCGGCTCTAGGTGTGGCCAGTCCGGCTCTAGGTGTGGCCAGTCCGGCTCTAGGTGTGGCCAGTCCGGCTCTAGGTGTGGCCAGTCCGGCTCTAGGTGTGGCCAGTCCGGCTCTAGGTGTGGCCAGTCCGGCTCTAGGTGTGGCCAGTCCGGCTCTAGGTGTGGCCAGTCCGGCTCTAGGTGTGGCCAGTCCGGCTCTAGGTGTGGCCAGTCCGGCTCTAGGTGTGACTAGTCCGGCTCTAGGTCTGACTAGTCCGGCTCTAGGTGTGGCCAGTCCGGCTCTAGGTGTGGCCAGTCCGGCTCTAGGTGTGGCCAGTCCGGCTCTAGGTGTGGCCAGTCCGGCTCTAGGTGTGACCAGTCCGGCTCTAGGTGTGACTAGTCCGGCTCTAGGTGTGGCCAGTCCGGCTCTAGGTGTGACCAGTCCGGCTCTAGGTGTGGCCAGTCCGGCTCTAGGTGTGGCCAGTCCGGCTCTAGGTGTGGCCAGTCCGGCTCTAGGTGTGGCCAGTCCGGCTCTAGGTGTGGCCAGTCCGGCTCTAGGTGTGACCAGTCCGGCTCTAGGTGTGACCAGAAGGCTCTAGGTGTGACTATTCCGGCTCTAGGTGTGGCCAGTCCTAGGTGTGGCTAGTCCGGCTCTAGGTGTGACCAGAAGGCTCTAGGTGTGGCCAGTCCGGCTCTAGGTGTGGCTAGTCCGAGGTGTGGCTAGTCCAGCTCTAGGTGTGACCAGAAGGCTCTAGGTGTGACCAGTCCGGCTCTCGGTGTGGCCAGTCCGGCTCTCGGTGTGGCTAGTCCAGCTCTAGGTGTGACCAGAAGGCTCTAGGTGTGACCAGTCCGGCTCTAGGTGTGGCTAGTCCGAGGTGTGGCTAGTCCGGCTCTAGGTGTGACCAGAAGGCTCTAGGTGTAACCAGAAGGCTCTAGGTGTGACCAGTCCGGCTCTAGGTGTGACTATTCCGGCTCTAGGTGTGACCAGAAGGCTCTAGGTGTGACCAGAAGGCTCCAGGTGTGGCCAGTCCTTCCTCCATGTATGGACATGACAATAACAGAGACAGATCTGGGACCATGCTTTAAAGTCAAGAGAGAGAAAGGACACGTTTCACTGTGACCGAGAGTGTGTGTGACCGAGAGTGTGTGACTGAGAGTGTGGCTGTGAGCGTGTGTGACCGAGTGTGTGTGTGACCGAGAGTGTGTGTGTGACTGAGAGCGTGTGTGTGTGACTGAGAGCGTGTGTGTGACTGAGAGCGTGTGTGTGACTGAGAGCGTGTGTGTGACCGAGAGCGTGTGTGAGACTGAGAGCGTGTGTGACCGAGAGCGTGTGTGACCGAGAGCGTGTGTGACCGAGAGCGTGTGTGACCGAGAGCGTGTGTGACCGAGAGCGTGTGTGACCGAGAGCGTGTGTGACCGAGAGCGTGTGTGACCGAGAGCGTGTGTGACCGAGAGCGTGTGTGACTGAGAGTGTGTGACTGAGAGTGTGTGACTGAGAGTGTGTGACTGAGTGTGTGACTGAGTGTGTGTGACTGTGTGTGTGTGTGACTGTGTGTGTGTGACTGAGTGTGTGTGACTGTGTGTGTGTGACTGTGTGTGTGTGTGACTGTGTGTGTGTGTGACTGTGTGTGTGTGTGACTGTGTGTGTGTGTGACTGTGTGTGTGTGTGACTGTGTGTGTGTGTGACTGTGTGTGTGTGTGACTGTGTGTGTGTGTGACTGTGTGTGTGAGACTGAGTGTGTGTGAGACTAAGCGTGTGTGAGACTAAGCGTGTGTGAGACTAAGCGTGTGTGAGACTAAGCGTGACTGTGTGTGTGTGTGAGACTAAGTGTGTGTGTGTGTGTGTGTGACTGTGTGTGTGTGTGTGTGTGTGTTACTGTGTGTTACTGTGTGTGTTACTTAGACAAACCCACCATGTTGTTGGCCATGTCTCTCAGCCTGCAGGGCAGTCTCTTGGTGTTATGACTCATGGCCCTCCTCCTCATGTGTTTAGGAAGAGCTCCGAACACATGGGAGCTGCCCGTTGTCTTGGTGACGGCCATCAACATGGCGTTCACCTCTGCAGCCCGGGCCTTGGCAAACGCTGAGGCTGAGGAGGCACAGCACCAAACATCACAAAAAGGCTGGCTGGGAGTCAATGGGCTGGAGCATCAGACATTATGTACTCATTCTAAATGCCATTTGAATTTAATGTAATAAAAGCTGTTGATTTACAGCTGGTTCAACTTCGACATGCAGAAGTGCTCAGTCAGAACCTGTATCAGTTTAAAACCCATCAAGACATGAGCATCCATTTAAAATACATTTGACAACTGTATGCAGAGGGAAGGTGTTCTTACCAGTGATGTGTGTGGGCAGAGCCTGCGGGTATCCCCCGTGTCCTTCTCTCTGGTGGCCCCGGACCCAGCCCCCTCTCTGGGCATGGCCTGAGTGGGAGGACCCCTGGCCCCATGGATGTGGAGACAGATCATGGCCTCGACCTGTAAGGGTGTCCCCTCCGTTCCTCCAGTGTGAGCTGCCCTGGGAGGAATAGGTGACGTTGATCGGCTGGTTCCTCATCTTCTTATCGCGCATCCTGTGCTTGGCTGTAGACATGTTTGATAGCTCTGCAGAAAATAAACATGACTCATTGATAATAAGGCTAATGGTGCTGTCAAAAAATGATCCTATCGTGGGACACGAGCAGGCTACTAGCTACTATTTAAGAGTGAATTGCACAGTCACTGATCGGATGTTATTGTCAGCAAACCTTTGAAAGACATGCCAGTCAATCTCCACCTCGGCAGACTAGCTCGCTAAATTAGCTACTTAGCAAGCTTGATACACATTGGGACATCATGCGACTACTTTGCATGACACAAACAGGCTACGCTAACGAGTTATGAAGTAATCCACTTCCATCACACCACAATGTATTTGTAAAAGTAACTGACCATATATTGACTTTCAAATCCTGAATGGAGGAACAGTTATGTTTCAAAACCACGCCGTTACGCTCACATTTCTGTCTCCAGCTCTTCCTCTTCCGCATAAATATGACGTATATCTTGTTCCGGTTCAATTGTGTTCATGGGAAACGTAGTATATAGTAGATATTTTTTTACATTTGATTTAAACTTTATTTATGTAGTAGATATATTTAGTCACGTCAATAAAATAGGGCAAAATTGTCAGAAAATAAATGACACTTTTTGAATTTAGCGTCATTTCGGTTTTTGGGAAAATATTAGTACCCGGCCAATACCTACAACGATTACAATAATATAAGTTGTGGGTCTAATGAAACTTGTAGGCCCGTTTAGTTGAGACTTTACGGTAGTAGACGCGCTCTACCGGCTGATCTGTCATTTCAGAGGTCCACCGGCTTCAGACCAGGAACTTCTTTGTTTTAAAGTGAAGAGTTTTTTTTGTTGTGTCAAATTCTAACCATGTCTTCGATCATCAGGAAGATAATCAACACCACTAAAGCGCCAGCAGCTATCGGGCCGTACAGGTTAGTGGTCTGTGCAGCCTTTATCACACTGTTGATCTGAAGGCGTTGAACTATTAAAAAAAAAAAAAATCTAATCAAATTGATCGCATACACATATTTAGCAGGATGTTATTGTGGTTGTAAATGCTTGTGTTCCTGTCTTCAACGGCGCTGTAGTATCTAACAGTGCAGAAGCACGATGTGAAATAATGGAATATAGAAATATTAGGACGAGCAATGTCGGAGTCCGGAGTATTTATGTGTATATATAAGAATAGTATATTCTTGTTTCCATTCATTCAGTAAGCAACTATTTTAAACATTGTTCGTGTGTCTACGCAGGGTACAATGAATCACACATGCGGTATTGGCATTTCTGTTCTGTCTGTGAAGGGACATTCGCGGTCTGTTACGGTAGGGGGTGTCACCCTTTTTACCCAATAATCGTGGGAGGTGGAGCTGTGGCGCCGCTGTAAACTGGAGAGAGAGGCTTTGAGTTTTATTTCAGGTTAAAGTGCTTTTTGACTGAAGGCCTGTGACTGGCAGAGTTGGCACAGAGTTTATGTGTTGGAATGGAGCATTCTGTGGACTGGCACTGTCGTTGCGCACTCTAAGCCTACTGTATATTGTACACACTATATTGTATTTAGATGACATTCAGAAATAAATAGTCCCCAGTATGGTTGCTCAGTTTAACCAGTAGGTGGCAGTAAAGTATCAATTTAGATTTCAGGAAAGTCAAACAACAGTGTTAATTGTGTTCTGGATGGAAAAGACTGAGGACATTTTATTTATTTGCCTCATTTAAGTAGTAGAGGTAGTAGTAGTAGCGGTAGTAGCAGTAGTAGTAGCAGTAGTAGTAGCGGTAGTAGCAGTAGCAGTAGTAGTAGCAAAAGTAGTAGTAGAGGTAGTGGTAGTAGTAGTAGCAGTAGCAGTAGTAGTAGCAGAAGTAGCAGTAGTAGTAGTAGTGGTAGTAGTAGTAGAGGTAGTGGTAGTAGCAGTAGTAGTAGTAGTAGTAGTAGTAACAGTAGCAGCAGTAGTAGTAGTAGTAACTGCAGTAGTAGTAGCGGTAGTGGTAGTAGCAGTATTAGTAGTAGTAGCAGTAGTAGTAGCAGTAGTAGTAGTAGTAGTAGTAGTAGTAACTGTAGTAGTAGTAGTAACTGCAGTAGTAGTAGTAGTAGTAGTAGTAGTAGTAGTAGTAGTAGTGTCTATGATATCTTGAATGTGACAGAGAGATCATTTCACCTGCCCCATGTTGGTACATATCTTATCAGCTGTCCAGTCCTGTGTTCATATTGGTTGTTCTGTCTCCCAGCCAGGCGGTGGTGGTGGACAGGACCATGTACGTGTCAGGCCAGCTGGGGATGGACCCTGCCTCTGGTCAGCTGGTGGAGGGAGGGGTCCAGGCTCAGACCAAACAGGTGAGGTGAAGCTTAGCGGTTAGAGTGTGGGGGCGGCAGGTAGCCTAGCGGTTAGAGTGTGGGGGCGGCAGGTAGCCTAGCGGTTAGAGTGTGGGGGCGGCAGGTAGCCTAGCGGTTAGAGTGTGGGGGCGGCAGGTAGCCTGCGGTTAGAGTGTGGGGGCGGCAGGTAGCCTAGCGGTTAGAGTGTGGGGGCGGCAGGTAGCCTAGCGGTTAGAGTGTGGGGGCGGCAGGTAGCCTAGCGGTTAGAGTGTGGGGGCGGCAGGTAGCCCAGCGGTTAGAGTGTGGGGGCGGCAGGTAGCCTAGCGGTTAGAGTGTGGGGGCGGCAGGTAGCCTAGCGGTTAGAGTGTGGGGGCGGCAGGTAGCCTAGCGGTTAGAGTGTGGGGGCGGCAGGTAGCCTAGCGGTTAGAGTGTGGGGGCGGCAGGTAGCCTAGCGGTTAGAGTGTGGGGGCGGCAGGTAGCCTAGCGGTTAGAGTGTGGGGGCGGCAGGTAGCCTAGCGGTTAGAGTGTGGGGGCGGCAGGTAGCCTAGCGGTTAGAGTGTGGGGGCGGCAGGTAGCCTAGCGGTTAGAGTGTGGGGGCGGCAGGTAGCCTAGCGGTTAGAGTGTGGGGGCGGCAGGTAGCCTAGCGGTTAGAGTGTGGGGGCGGCAGGTAGCCTAGCGGTTAGAGTGTGGGGGCGGCAGGTAGCCTAGCGGTTAGAGTGTGGGGGCGGCAGGTAGCCTAGCGGTTAGAGTGTGGGGGCGGCAGGTAGCCTAGCGGTTAGAGTGTGGGGGCGGCAGGTAGCCTAGCGGTTAGAGTGTGGGGGCGGCAGGTAGCCTAGCGGTTAGAGTGTGGGGGCGGCAGGTAGCCTAGCGGTTAGAGTGTGGGGGCGGCAGGTAGCCTAGCGGTTAGAGTGTGGGGGCGGCAGGTAGCCTAGCGGTTAGAGTGTGGGGGCGGCAGGTAGCCTAGCGGTTAGAGTGTGGGGGCGGCAGGTAGCCTAGCGGTTAGAGTGTGGGGGCGGCAGTTAACCCAGCGGTTAGAGTTGGGGGCGGCAGGTAGCCTAGCGGTTAGACAAGGTAGCCTAGCGGTTAGAGTGTGGGGGCCAGGTAGCCTAGCGGTTAGAGTGTGGGGGCGGCAGGTAGCCTAGCGGTTAGAGTGTGGGGGCGGCAGGTAGCCTAGCGGTTAGAGTGTGGGGGCGGCAGGTAGCCCACTGTTCCCCGGGGGCAAGGCAGGTAGCCTAGTTAACAACAAGGAAGTTAACCCACTGTTCCCCCGAACAAGGCAGTTAACCCACTGTTCCCCCGAACAAGGCAGTTAACCCACTGTTCCCCCGAACAAGGCAGTTAACCCACTGTTCCCCCGAACAAGGCAGTTAACCCACTGTTCCCCCGAACAAGGCAGTTAACCCACTGTTCCCCCGAACAAGGCAGTTAACCCACTGTTCCCCCGAACAAGGCAGTTAACCCACTGTTCCCCCGAACAAGGCAGTTAACCCACTGTTCCCCCGAACAAGGCAGTTAACCCACTGTTCCCCCGAACAAGGCAGTTAACCCACTGTTCCCCCGAACAAGGCAGTTAACCCACTGTTCCCCCGAACAAGGCAGTTAACCCACTGTTCCCCCGAACAAGGCAGTTAACCCACTGTTCCCCCGAACAAGGCAGTTAACCCACTGTTCCCCCGGCAAAGGCAGTTAACCCACTCTTCCCCTGAACAAGACAGTTAACCCACTGTTCCCCTGAACAAGGCAGTTAACCCACTGTTCCCCTGAACAAGGCAGTTAACCCACTGTTCCCTGAACAAGGCAGTTAACCCACTGTTCCCCTGAACAAGGCAGTTAACCCATTGTTCCCTGAACAAGGCAGTTAACCCACTGTTCCCCTGAACAAGGCAGTTAACCCACTGTTCCCCTGAACAAGGCAGTTAACCCACTGTTCCCCTGAACAAGGCAGTTAACCCACTGTTCCCCTGAACAAGGCAGTTAACCCACTGTTCCCCTGAACAAGGCAGTTAACCCATTGTTCCCCTGAACAAGGCAGTTAACCCATTGTTCCCCTGAACAAGGCAGTTAACCCACTGTTCCCCTGAACAAGGCAGTTAACCCATTGTTCCCCGGGCTCCGTGGATGTCGACTATGTCAGTTAAATGCGGAAGACACATTTCAGTTGAATGCATTCCCTATCCCATACAGGCTCTGGTAAACATGGGGGAGATCCTGAAGGAAGCAGGGTGTGGATATGACAGTGGTAAGTTATGTTTTTATAAACACTTGTATTAGATGTTTAGAAACTGTATCAAGCAAAAACCATTAATTTCCTGATTTGTTTTTCTTTTCCCACAGTCGTGAAAACCACGGTTCTTTTGGCTGACATGAATGACTTCGTCAGTGTGAATGATGTCTATAAAACATGTAAGTTTCTCTGTTGTTGGGATCCTTCCTGTTGAATCCTCTAAATATTCATATTGTTGGGATCCTTCCTGTTGAATCCTCTAAATATTCATATTGTTGGGATCCTTCCTGTTGAATATTCATGTTGATGGGATCCTTCCTGTTGAATATTCATGTTGTTGAATCATCGAAATTCATGTTGTTGGGATCCTTCTTGTTGAATCCTCTGAATATTCATGTTGTTGGGACTCTTCCTGTTGAATATTCATGTTGTTGGGATCGTTCTTGTTGAATCCTCATGTTGTTGGGACTCTTCCTGTTGAATATTCATGTTGTTGAATCCTCTAAATATTGATATTGTTGGGATCCTCCTTGTTTTGTTATGCTGATATGTATTAGAAGTATTCTGAAGGTTCTGGCACTTCACATAGTGTCCACAGGGTGTCACTGTTTCCCAAGAGACTTAGTATGATATGTAAGGGAGGCGCACTTCACATAGTGTCCACAGGGTGTCACTGTTTCCCAAGAGACTTAGTATGGTATATAAGGGAGGCACACTTCACATAGTGTCCACAGGGTGTCACTGTTTCCCAAGAGACTTAGTATGGTATGTAAGGGAGGCGCACTTCACATAGTGTCCACAAGGTGTCACGGTTTCCCAAGAAACTGAGTATGGTATGTAAGGGAGGGAGGCGCACTTCACATAGGGTTTCCCAAGAGACTGATATGGTATGTTGGGGATGATCATGTTTGGGCACTTCCCTTGAGTAGGTTTGAGCACTGCCATGACAGTGACTGGAGTTAAAGGTAGAGGTACCTACCTTCATACAGATTCAGTCAGCATCTAAACCTCGCTGACCTGATTGACAAGCCGTGTCTGTCTACGTAAGATGATTCCCTAACAGCTTGGACTGCATGTTGGTCAAGGGCGCTGTACTGCAGCGCCAGCTGTGCCACCAGAGACTCTGGGTTCGCGCCCAGGCTCTGTCGTAACCGACCGGGAGCTCCGTGGGGCGACGCACAATTGGCCTAGCGTCGTCCGGGTTAGGGAGGGGTTGGTCGGTAGGCATATCCTTGTCTCATTGCGCACCAGCGACTCCTGTGGCGGGCCGGGGCAAGGCACACGCTAACCAAGGTTGCCAGGTGCACGGTGTTTCCTCTGACACATTGGTGCGGCTGGCTTCCGGGTTGGATGCGCGCTGTGTTAAGAAGCAGGTTGGGTTGTGTATCGGAGGACGCGTGACCTTCAACCTTCGTCTCTCCCGAGCCCGTACGGGAGATGTAGCGATGAGACAAAACAATTGGATACCACGAAATTGGGGAGAAAACGGGGTAAAAAAACGTTTTTAAATATATTAAAAAAGACGTTACTTATGTCTTGTATGAGATCTACAGTATGTAACCATGTTTTGTGTTCCTCTCCTCTTTTAGTTTTCAGCAGTAGCTTCCCAGCTCGGGCTGCCTACCAGGTCGCTGCTCTGCCCAGGGTGAGGATCTGGCGCTTCATCTCATTACACTGTTTCCATGGCAATACAGAACCTAACCATGTGATGTGACTGACAACAAACATGAGAAGTACTTGAATGCTATTTTTGTCTCTGTCTCTCTGTGTGTGTCTCTGTCTCTCTGTGTGTCTCTGTCCTCTCTGTGTGTCTCTGTCTCTCTGTGTGTCTCTCTGTGTGTGTCTGTCTCTCTGTGTGTGTCTCTGTCTCTCTGTGTGTGTCTCTGTCTCTCTGTGTGTCTCTCTCTGTCTCTCTCTGTCTCTCTGTGTGTCTCTCTCTGTCTCTCTCTGTCTCTCTGTGTGTCTCTCTCTGTCTCTCTGTGTGTCTCTCTCTGTCTCTCTCTGTCTCTCTGTGTGTCTCTCTCTGTGTCTCTCTGTGTGTCTCTGTCTCTCTGTGTGTCTCTGTCTCTCTGTGTGTCTCTGTCTCTCTGTGTGTCTCTGTCTCTGTGTGTCTCTGTCTCTCAGGGTGGGCTTGTAGAGATTGAAGCTGTTGCTGTTCTGGGCCCTCTGACTGAGGTCTCTTGATGTAGCCTAAACGTCAGCGACAGAACAGGAAAAATCAACAACTCCCATGTCCCATAAGATGACGTGTCATCACAATACCAGCGTCTAGTGAATCATTTCCATTGGTTAAGATGGTCCAATAGAACATCACTTCCTGTTTTAAAAATAAAGTCAAATCAAATGAATAGAATGTATGCAGCTGTTTTCCAAATGATTTAAAGCACTGAGTGAGTTTATTGGTAAATACATCTGTGACATCTTGTAGAAGACTGTTGCAGGTTCTACAGCATCATTCTTATTGGCTGCTGAGGTGTGACCTACGTGATGAGGTAATGATTCTGGTACTTCCTGACTGACAACGGTTGCTCACCACATCAACTGTGCAGTCGGTCATCAGGTGATGTGGGTTAACTGATACATTAACTACCTATTCAGGTATCAGGTGATGTGGGTTAACTACCTATTCAGGTATCAGGTGATGTGGGTTAACTACCTATTCAGGTATCAGGTGATGTGGGTTAACTACCTATTCAGGTATCAGGTGATGTGGGTTAACTACCTATTCAGGTATCAGGTGATGTGGGTTAACTACCTATTCAGGTATCAGGTGATGTGGGTTAACTACCTATTCAGGTATCAGGTGATGTGGGTTAACTACCTATTCAGGTATCAGGTGATGTGGGTTAGCTACCTATCCAGGTATATGTTAACTACCTATTCAGGTATCAGGTGATGTGGGTTAACTACCTATTCAGGTATCAGGTGATGTGGGTTAACTACCTATTCAGGTATCAGGTGATGTGGGTTAACTACCTATTCAGGTAGTCAGGTGATGTGGGTTAACTCAGGTGATGTGGGTTAACTACCTATTCAGGTATCAGGTGATGTGGGTTAACTACCTATCCAGGTATCAGGTGATGTGGGTTAACTACCTATTCAGGTATCAGGTGATGTGGGTTAACTCAGGTTGTGGGTTAACTACCTATCCAGGTATCAGGTGATGTGGGTTAACTACCTATTCAGGTATCAGGTGATGTGGGTTAACTGATAAACTACCTATTCAGGTATCAGGTGATGTGGGTTAACTACCTATTCAGGTATCAGGTGATGTGGGTTAACTACCTATATATCAGGTATCAGGTGATGTGGGTTAACTACCTATCCAGGTATCAGGTGATGTGGGTTAGTTAAACTACCTATTCAGGTATCAGGTGATGTGGGTTAACTACCTATTCAGGTATCAGGTGATGTGGGTTAACTACCTATTCAGGTATCAGGTGATGTGGGTTAACTACCTATCCAGGTATCAGGTGATGTGGGTTAACTACCTATTCAGGTATCAGGTGATGTGGGTTAACTACCTATTCAGGTATCAGGTGATGTGGGTTAATGTGGGTTAACTACCTATTCAGGTATCAGGTGATGTGGGTTAACTACCTATCCAGGTATCAGGTGATGTGGGTTAACTACCTATTCAGGTATCAGGTGATGTGGGTTAACTACCTATCCAGGTATCAGGTGATGTGGGTTAACTACCTATTCAGGTATCAGGTGATGTGGGTTAACTGGTATATGATGTGGGTTAACTACCTATTCAGGTATCAGGTGATGTGGGTTAACTACCTATTCTACCTAGGTATCAGGTGATGTGGGTTAACTACCTATTCAGGTATCAGGTGATGTGGGTTAACTACCTATTCAGGTATCAGGTGATGTGGGTTAACTACCTATTCAGGTATCAGGTGATGTGGGTTAACTACCTATTCAGGTATCAGGTGATGTGGGTTAACTACCTATTCAGGTATCAGGTGATGTGGGTTAACTACCTATCCAGGTATCAGGTGATGTGGGTTAACTACCTATCCAGGTATCAGGTGATGTGGGTTAACTACCTATTCAGGTATCAGGTGATGTGGGTTAACTACCTATCCAGGTATCAGGTGATGTGGGTTAACTACCTATTCAGGTATCAGGTGATGTGGGTTAACTACCTATTCAGGTATCAGGTGATGTGGGTTAACTACCTATTCAGGTATCAGGTGATGTGGGTTAACTACCTATCCAGGTATCAGGTGATGTGGGTTAACTACCTATTCAGGTATCAGGTGATGTGGGTTAACTACCTATTCAGGTATCAGGTGATGTGGGTTAACTACCTATTCAGGTATCAGGTGATGTGGGTTAACTACCTATCAGGTGATGTGGGTTAACAGGTATCAGGTGATGTGGGTTAACTACCTATCCAGGTATCAGGTGATGTGGGTTAACTATCCAGGTATCAGGTGATGTGGGTTAACTACCTATTCAGGTATCAGGTGATGTGGGTTAACTACCTATTCAGGTATCAGGTATCATCCAGGTGATGTGGGTTAACTGGTATATGATGTAACTACCTATTCAGGTATCAGGTGATGTGGGTTAACTACCTATTCAGGTATCAGGTGATGTGGGTTAATATGTTAACTACCTATTCAGGTATCAGGTGATGTGGGTTAACTACCTATTCCAGGTATCAGGTGATGTGGGTTAACTACCTATCCAGGTATCAGGTGATGTGGGTTAACTACCCTATCCAGGTATCAGGTGATGTGGGTTAACTACCTATTCAGGTATCAGGTGATGTGGGTTAACTACCTATTCAGGTATCAGGTGATGTGGGTTAACTACCTATCCAGGTATCAGGTGATGTGGGTTAACTACCTATTCAGGTATCAGGTGATGTGGGTAACTACCTATTCAGGTATCAGGTGATGTGGGTTAACTACCTATTCAGGTATCAGGTGATGTGGGTTAACTACCTATCCAGGTATCAGGTGATGTGGGTTAATCAGGTGATGTGGGTTAACTACCTATTCAGGTATCAGGTGATGTGGGTTAACTACCTATTCAGGTATCAGGTGATGTGGGTTAACTACCTATTCCAGGTATCAGGTGATGTGGGTTAACTACCTATTCAGGTATCAGGTGATGTGGGTTAACTACCTATTCAGGTATCAGGTGATGTGGGTTAACTACCTATTCAGGTATCAGGTGATGTGGGTTAACTACCTATCCAGGTATCAGGTGATGTGGGTTAACTGATATCTTAACTACCTATTCAGGTATCAGGTGATGTGGGTTAACTACCTATTCAGGTATCAGGTGATGTGGGTTAACTACCTATCCAGGTATCAGGTGATGTGGGTTAGCTGATATGTTAACTACCTATTCAGGTATCAGGTGATGTGGGTTAACTACCTATTCAGGTATCAGGTGATGTGGGTTAACTACCTATCCAGGTATCAGGTGATGTGGGTTAACTACCTATTCAGGTATCAGGTGATGTGGGTTAACTACCTATTCAGGTATCAGGTGATGTGGGTTAACTACCTATTCAGGTATCAGGTGATGTGGGTTAACTACCTATTCAGGTATCAGGTATCAGGTGATGTGGGTTAACTACCTATTCAGGTATCAGGATGATGTGGGTTAGGTGATGTGGGTTAACTACCTATTCAGGTATCAGGTGATGTGGGTTAACTACCTATTCAGGTATCAGGTGATGTGGGTTAACTACCTATCCAGGTATCAGGTGATGTGGGTTAACTACCTATCCAGGTATCAGGTGATGTGGGTTAACTACCTATTCAGGTATCAGGTGAACTACCTATGGTGATGTTAACTTAACTACCTATCCAGGTATCAGGTGATGTGGGTTAACTACCTATCCAGGTATCAGGTGATGTGGGTTAACTACCTATCCAGGTATCAGGTGATGTGGGTTAACTACCTATCCAGGTATCAGGTGATGTGGGTTAACTACCTATTCAGGTATCAGGTGATGTGGGTTAACTACCTATTCCAGGTATCAGGTGATGTGGGTTAACTACCTATCCAGGTATCAGGTGATGTGGGTTAACTACCTATCCAGGTATCAGGTGATGTGGGTTAACTACCTATCCAGGTATCAGGTGATGTGGGTTAGCTGATATGTTAACTACCTATTCAGGTATCAGGTGATGTGGGTTAACTACCTATCCAGGTATCAGGTGATGTGGGTTAACTACCTTTCCAGGTATCATATGATGTGGGTTAACTACCTATCCAGGTATCAGGTGATGTGGGTTAACAGGTACATTAACTACCTATCCAGGTATCATATGATGTGGGTTAACTACCTATCCAGGTATCAGGTGATGTGGGTTAACTACCTATTCAGGTATCAGGTGATGTGGGTTAACTAGGTATCAGGTGATGTGGGTTAACTACCTATCCAGGTATCAGGTGATGATGGGGTTAGGTGATGTGGGTTAACTACCTATTCAGGTATCAGGTGATGTGGGTTAACTACCTATTCAGGTATCAGGTGATGTGGGTTAACTACCTATTCAGGTATCAGGTGATGTGGGTTAACTACCTATTCAGGTATCAGGTGATGTGGGTTAACTACCTATCAGGTAACTACCTATCCAGGTATCAGGTAACTCAGGTGATGTGGGTTAACTACCTATTCAGGTATCAGGTGATGTGGGTTAGGTATCTGTGATATGGGTTAACTACCTATCCAGGTATCAGGTGATGTGGGTTAACTACCTATTCAGGTATCAGGTGATGTGGGTTAACTACCTATTCAGGTGATGTGGGTTAACTACCTATCCAGGTATCAGGTGATGTGGGTTAACTACCTATTCCAGGTATCAGGTGATTAACTACCTATTCAGGTATCAGGTGATGTGGGTTAACTACCTATTCAGGTATCAGGTGATGTGGGTTAACTGTGGGTTAACTACCTATTCAGGTATCAGGTGATGTGGGTTACCTATCCAGGTATCAGGTGATGTGGGTTAACTACCTATCCAGGTATCAGGTGATGTGGGTTAACTGGTATATGTTAACTACCTATTCAGGTATCAGGTGATGTGGGTTAACTACCTATCCAGGTATCAGGTGATGTGGGTTAACTATATCAGGTGATGTGGGTTAACTACCTATCCAGGTATCAGGTGATGTGGGTTAACTACCTATTCAGGTATCAGGTGATGTGGGTTAACTACCTATCCAGGTATCAGGTGATGTAACTACCTATCCAGGTATCAGGTGATGTGGGTTAACTACCTATTCAGGTATCAGGTGGTATGTGATGTGGGTTAACTACCTATCCAGGTATCAGGTGATGTGGGTTAACTACCTATTCAGGTATCAGGTGATGTGGGTTAACTACCTATCCAGGTATCAGGTGATGTGGGTTAACTACCTATCCAGGTATCAGGTGATGTGGGTTAACTACCTATCCAGGTATCAGGTGATGTGGGTTAACTACCTATCCAGGTATCAGGTGATGTGGGTTAACTACCTATCCAGGTATCAGGTGATGTGGGTTAACTACCTATCCAGGTATCAGGTGATGTGGGTTAACTACCTATCCAGGTATCAGGTGATGTGGGTTAACTGATACATTAACTACCTATTCAGGTATCAGGTGATGTGGGTTAACTACCTATCCAGGTATCAGGTGATGTGGGTTAACTACCTATTCAGGTATCAGGTGATGTGGGTTAACTACCTATCCAGGTATCAGGTGATGTGGGTTAACTACCTATCAGGTGAGGTGGTATCAGGTGATGTGGGTTAACTACCTAACTACCAGGTATCAGGTGATGTGGGTTAACTACCTATTCAGGTATCAGGTGATGTGGGTTAACTACCTATCCAGGTACCTATTCAGGTATCAGGTGATGTGGGTTAACTACCTATCCAGGTATCAGGTGATGTGGGTTAACTACCTATCCAGGTATCAGGTGATGTGGGTTAACTACCTATCCAGGTATCAGGTGATGTGGGTTAGCTGATATGTTAACTACCTATCCAGGTATCAGGTGATGTGGGTTAACTACCTATCCAGGTATCAGGTGATGTGGGTTAACTACCTATCCAGGTATCAGGTGATGTGGGTTAACTACCTATCCAGGTATCAGGTGATGTGGGTTAACTACCTATCCAGGTATCAGGTGATGTGGGTTAACTACCTATCCAGGTATCAGGTGATGTGGGTTAACTACCTATCCAGGTATCAGGTGATGTGGGTTAACTACCTATCCAGGTATCAGGTGATGTGGGTTAACTACCTATCCAGGTATCAGGTGATGTGGGTTAACTACCTATTCAGGTATCAGGTGATGTGGGTTAACTACCTATTCAGGTATCAGGTGATGTGGGTTAACTACCTATTCAGGTATCAGGTGATGTTAACTACCTATTCAGGTATCAGGTGATGTGGGTTAACTACCTATTCAGGTATCAGGTGATGTGGGTTAACTACCTATTCAGGTATCAGGTGATGTGGGTTAACTACCTATTCAGGTATCAGGTGATGTGGGTTAACTGATATGTTAACTACCTATTCAGGTATCAGGTGATGTGGGTTAACTACCTATTCAGGTATCAGGTGATGTGGGTTAACTGATATGTTAACTACCTATCCAGGTATCAGGTGATGTGGGTTAACTACCTATCCAGGTATCAGGTGATGTGGGTTAACTACCTATCCAGGTATCAGGTGATGTGGGTTAACTACCTATCCAGGTATCAGGTGATGTGGGTTAACTGATAGGTATCAGGTGATAACTACCTATGGTATCAGGTGATGTGGGTTAACTACCTATCCAGGTATCAGGTGATGTGGGTTAACTACCTATTCAGGTATCATATGATGTGGGTTAACTACCTATTCAGGTATCAGGTGATGTGGGTTAACTACCTTTCCAGGTATCAGATGATGTGGGTTAACTACCTTTCCAGGTATCAGATGATGTGGGTTAACTACCTATTCAGGTATCAGGTGATGTGGGTTAACTACCTATCCAGGTATCATATGATGTGGGTTAACTACCTATCCAGGTATCAGGTGATGTGGGTTAACTACCTATCCAGGTATCAGGTGATGTGGGTTAACTACCTATTCAGGTATCAGGTGATGTGGGTTAACTACCTATCCAGGTATCAGGTGATGTGGGTTAACTGATATGTTAACTACCTATTCAGGTATCAGGTGATGTGGGTTAACTACCTATTCAGGTATCAGGTGATGTGGGTTAACTACCTATCCAGGTATCAGGTGATGTGGGTTAACTACCTATCCAGGTATCAGGTGATGTGGGTTAACTACCTATTCAGGTATCAGGTGATGTGGGTTAACTACCTATCCAGGTATCAGGTGATGTGGGTTAACTACCTATTCAGGTATCAGGTGATGTGGGTTAACTACCTATCCAGGTATCAGGTGATGTGGGTTAACTACCTATCCAGGTATCAGGTGATGTGGGTTAACTACCTATTCAGGTATCAGGTGATGTGGGTTAACTACCTATTCAGGTATCAGGTGATGTGGGTTAACTACCTATTCAGGTATCAGGTGATGTTAACTACCTATTCAGGTATCAGGTGTTAACTACCTATTCAGGTATCAGGTGATGTGGGTTAACTACCTATTCCAGGTATCAGGTGATGTGGGTTAACTACCTATTCAGGTATCAGGTGATGTGGGTTAACTACCTATTCAGGTATCAGGTGATGTGGGTTAACTACCTATTCAGGTATCAGGTGATGTGGGTTAACTACCTATCCAGGTATCAGGTGATGTGGGTTAACTACCTATCCAGGTATCAGGTGATGTGGGTTAACTACCTATTCAGGTATCAGGTGATGTGGGTTAACTACCTATTCAGGTATCAGGTGATGTGGGTTAACTACCTATCCAGGTATCAGGTGATGTGGGTTAACTAGGTATCAGGTGATGTGGGTTAACTACCTATCCAGGTATCAGGTGATGTGGGTTAACTACCTATCCAGGTATCAGGTGATGTGGGTTAACTATCAGGTGATGTGGGTTAACTACCTATCCAGGTATCAGGTGATGTGGGTTAACTACCTATCCAGGTATCAGGTGATGTGGGTTAACTACCTATCCAGGTATCAGGTGATGTGGGTTAACTACCTATCCAGGTATCAGGTGATGTGGGTTAACTACCTATCCAGGTATCAGGTGATGTGGGTTAACTACCTATTATCAGGTATCTACCTATTCAGGTGATGTGGGTTAACTACCTATTCAGGTATCAGGTGATGTGGGTTAACTACCTATCCAGGTATCAGGTGATGTGGGTTAACTACCTATCCAGGTATCAGGTGATGTGGGTTAACTACCTATCCAGGTATCAGGTGATGTGGGTTAACTACCTATCCAGGTATCAGGTGATGTGGGTTAACTACCTATCCAGGTATCAGGTGATGTGGGTTAGCTGATATGTTAACTACCTATCCAGGTATCAGGTGATGTGGGTTAACTACCTATTCAGGTATCAGGTGATGTGGGTTAACTACCTTTCCAGGTATCAGGTGATGATGTGGGTTAACTACCTATCAGGTGATGTGGGTTAACTACCTATTCAGGTGATGATGTGGTTAACTACCTATTCAGGTATCAGGTGATGTGGGTTAACTACCTATCCAGGTATCAGGTGATGTGGGTTAACTACCTATTCAGGTATCAGGTGATGTGGGTTAACTACCTATCCAGGTATCAGGTGATGTGGGTTAACTACCTACCAGGTGGTATCAGGTGATGTGGGTTAACTACCTATTCCAGGTATCAGGTGATGTGGGTTAACTACCTATCCAGGTATCAGGTGATGTGGGTTAACTACCTATCCAGGTATCAGGTGATGTGGGTTAACTACCTATCCAGGTATCAGGTGATGTGGGTTAACTACCTATCCAGGTATCAGGTGATGTGGGTTAACTACCTATCCAGGTATCAGGTGATGTGGGTTAACTACCTATCCAGGTATCAGGTGATTAACTACCTATCCAGGTATCAGGTGATGTGGGTTAACTACCTATCCAGGTATCAGGTGATGTGGGTTAACTACCTATCAGGTGATGTGGGTTAACAGGTATCAGGTGATGTGGGTTAACTACCTATCCAGGTATCAGGTGATGTGGGTTAACTACCTATCCAGGTATCAGGTGATGTGGGTTAACTACCTATCCAGGTATCAGGTGATGTGGGTTAACTACCTATCCAGGTATCAGGTGATTAACTACCTATTCAGGTATCAGGTGATGTGGGTTAACTACCTATTCAGGTATCAGGTGATGTGGGTTAACTACCTATCCAGGTATCAGGTGATGTGGGTTAACTACCTATCAGGTGATGTGGGTTAACAGGTATCAGGTGATGTGGGTTAACTACCTATCCAGGTATCAGGTGATGTGGGTTAACTACCTATCCAGGTATCAGGTGATGTGGGTTAACTACCTATCCAGGTATCAGGTGATGTGGGTTAACTAGGTATCAGGTGATGTGGGTTAGCTGATATGTTAACTACCTATTCAGGTATCAGGTGATGTGGGTTAACTACCTATTCAGGTATCAGGTGATGTGGGTTAACTACCTATTCAGGTATCAGGTGATGTGGGTTAACTACCTATCCAGGTATCAGGTGATGTGGGTTAACTACCTATTCAGGTATCAGGTGATGTGGGTTAGCTGATATGTTAACTACCTATTCAGGTATCAGGTGATGTGGGTTAACTACCTATTCAGGTATCAGGTGATGTGGGTTAACTACCTATTCAGGTATCAGGTGATGTGGGTTAACTACCTATTCAGGTATCAGGTGATGTGGGTTAACTACCTATTCAGGTATCAGGTGATGTGGGTTAACTACCTATTCAGGTATCAGGTGATGTGGGTTAACTACCTATCCAGGTATCAGGTGATGTGGGTTAACTACCTATCAGGTGATGTGGGTTAACTACCTATCCAGGTATCAGGTGATGTAACAGGTATCAGGTGATGGTATCAGGTGATGTTAACTACCTATCCAGGTATCAGGTGATGTGGGTTAACTACCTATCCAGGTATCAGGTGATGTGGGTTAACTACCTATTCAGGTATCAGGTGATGTGGGTTAACTACCTATCCAGGTATCAGGTGATGTGGGTTAACTACCTATTCAGGTATCAGGTGATGTGGGTTAACTACCTATTCAGGTATCAGGTGATGTGGGTTAACTGGTAGGGTATCAGGTGATGTGGGTTAACTACCTATCCAGGTATCAGGTGATGTGGGTTAACTACCTATCCAGGTATCAGGTGATGTGGGTTAACTACCTATTCAGGTATCAGGTGATGTGGGTTAACTACCTATTCAGGTATCAGGTGATGTGGGTTAACTACCTATTCCAGGTATCAGGTGATGTGGGTTAACTACCTATCCAGGTATCAGGTGATGTGGGTTAACTACCTATCAGGTATCAGGTGATGTGGGTTAACTACCTATCCAGGTATCAGGTGATGTGGGTTAACTACCTATCCAGGTATCAGGTGATGTGGGGTAATACCTATTCAGGTATCAGGTGATGTGGGTTAACTACCTATCCAGGTATCAGGTGATGTGGGTTAACTACCTATTCAGGTATCAGGTGATGTGGGTTAACTACCTATTCAGGTATCAGGTGATGTGGGTTAACTACCTATTCAGGTATCAGGTGATGTGGGTTAACTACCTATTCAGGTATCAGGTGATGTGGGTTAACTACCTATTCAGGTATCAGGTGATGTGGGTTAGCTGATATGTTAACTACCTATTCAGGTATCAGGTGATGTGGGTTAACTACCTATTCAGGTATCAGGTGATGTGGGTTAACTACCTATTCAGGTATCAGGTGATGTGGGTTAGCTGATATGTTAACTACCTATTCAGGTATCAGGTGATGTGGGTTAACTACCTATTCTGGTATCAGGTGATGTGGGTTAACTACCTATTCAGGTATCAGGTGATGTGGGTTAACTACCTATCCAGGTATCAGGTGATGTGGGTTAACTACCTATCCAGGTATCAGGTGATGTGGGTTAACTACCTATTCAGGTATCAGGTGATGTGGGTTAACTACCTATTCAGGTATCAGGTGATGTGGGTTAACTACCTATTCAGGTATCAGGTGATGTGGGTTAACTACCTATCCAGGTATCAGGTGATGTGGGTTAACTACCTATCCAGGTATCAGGTGATGTGGGTTAACTACCTATCCAGGTATCAGGTGATGTGGGTTAACTACCTATCCAGGTATCAGGTGATGTGGGTTAACTACCTATCCAGGTATCAGGTGATGTGGGTTAACTACCTATCCAGGTATCAGGTGATGTGGGTTAACTACCTATCCAGGTATCAGGTGATGTGGGTTAACTACCTATCCAGGTATCAGGTGATGTGGGTTAACTACCTATCCAGGTATCAGGTGATGTGGGTTAACTACCTATCCAGGTATCAGGTGATGTGGGTTAACTACCTATCCAGGTATCAGGTGATGTGGGTTAACTACCTATTCAGGTATCAGGTGATGTGGGTTAACTACCTTTCCAGGTATCAGGTGATGTGGGTTAGCTGATATGTTAACTACCTATTCAGGTATCAGGTGATGTGGGTTAACTACCTATTCAGGTATCAGGTGATGTGGGTTAACTACCTTTCCAGGTATCATATGATGTGGGTTAACTACCTTTCCAGGTATCATATGATGTGGGTTAACTACCTATCCAGGTATCAGGTGATGTGGGTTAACTGATACATTAACTACCTATTCAGGTATCAGGTGATGTGGGTTAACTACCTATTCAGGTATCAGGTGATGTGGGTTAACTACCTATTCAGGTATCAGGTGATGTGGGTTAACTACCTATTCAGGTATCAGGTGATGTGGGTTAACTACCTATTCAGGTATCAGGTGATGTGGGTTAACTACCTATTCAGGTATCAGGTGATGTGGGTTAACTACCTATTCAGGTATCAGGTGATGTGGGTTAACTACCTATTCAGGTATCAGGTGATGTGGGTTAGCTGATATGTTAACTACCTATTCAGGTATCAGGTGATGTGGGTTAACTACCTATCCAGGTATCAGGTGATGTGGGTTAACTACCTATTCAGGTATCAGGTGATGTGGGTTAACTACCTATTCAGGTATCAGGTGATGTGGGTTAACTACCTATTCAGGTATCAGGTGATGTGGGTTAACTACCTATTCAGGTATCAGGTGATGTGGGTTAACTGATATGTTAACTACCTATCCAGGTATCAGGTGATGTGGGTTAACTACCTATCCAGGTATCAGGTGATGTGGGTTAACTACCTATTCAGGTATCAGGTGATGTGGGTTAACTACCTATCCAGGTATCAGGTGATGTGGGTTAACTACCTATCCAGGTATCAGGTGATGTGGGTTAACCTATTCAGGTATCAGGTGATGTGGGTTAACTATTCAGGTATCAGGTGATGTGGGTTAACTACCTATTCAGGTATCAGGTGATGTGGGTTAGCTGATATGTTAACTACCTATTCAGGTATCAGGTGATGTGGGTTAACTACCTATCCAGGTATCAGGTGATGTGGGTTAACTAGGTATCAGGTGATGTGGGTTAACTACCTATTCAGGTATCAGGTGATGTGGGTTAACTGATATGTTAACTACCTATTCAGGTATCAGGTGATGTGGGTTAACTACCTATCCAGGTATCAGGTGATGTGGGTTAACTACCTATCCAGGTATCAGGTGATGTGGGTTAACTACCTATCCAGGTATCAGGTGATGTGGGTTAACTACCTATCCAGGTATCAGGTGATGTGGGTTAACTACCTATCCAGGTATCAGGTGATGTGGGTTAACTACCTATCCAGGTATCAGGTGATGTGGGTTAACTACCTATCCAGGTATCAGGTGATGTGGGTTAACTACCTATTCAGGTATCAGGTGATGTGGGTTAACTACCTATTCCAGGTATCAGGTGATGTGGGTTAACTACCTATCCAGGTATCAGGTGATGTGGGTTAACTACCTATCCAGGTATCAGGTGATGTGGGTTAACTACCTATCCAGGTATCAGGTGATGTGGGTTAACTACCTATCCAGGTATCAGGTGATGTGGGTTAACTACCTATCCAGGTATCAGGTGATGTGGGTTAACTACCTATCCAGGTATCAGGTGATGTGGGTTAACTACCTATCCAGGTATCATATGATGTGGGTTAACTACCTATCCAGGTATCAGGTGATGTGGGTTAACTACCTATTCAGGTATCAGGTGATGTGGGTTAACTACCTATCCAGGTATATGATGTAAACTACCTATCCAGGTATCATTCCAGGTATCAGGTGATGTGGGTTAACTACCTACCTATCAGGTATCAGGTGATGTGGGTTAACTACCTATCAGGTGATGTGGGTTAACTAGGTATCAGGTGATGTGGGTTAGGATATTTAACTACCTATTCAGGTATCAGGTGATGTGGGTTAACTACCTATTCAGGTATCAGGTGATGTGGGTTAACTACCTATTCAGGTATCAGGTGATGTGGGTTAACTACCTATTCAGGTATCAGGTGATGTGGGTTAACTACCTATTCAGGTATCAGGTGATGTGGGTTAACTACCTATCCAGGTATCAGGTGATGTGGGTGATGTGGGTTACTACCTATCCAGGTATCAGGTGATGTGGGTTAACTACCTATCCAGGTATCAGGTGATGTGGGTTAACTACCTATTCAGGTATCAGGTGATGTGGGTTAACTACCTATCCAGGTATCAGGTGATGTGGGTTAACTACCTATTCAGGTATCAGGTGATGTGATGTATTCAGGTATCAGGTGATGTGGGTTAACTACCTATTCAGGTATCAGGTGATGTGGGTTAACTACCTATTCAGGTATCAGGTGATGTGGGTTAACTACCTATCCAGGTATCAGGTGATGTGGATGTGGGTTAACTACCTATTCAGGTATCAGGTGATGTGGGGTTAACTACCTATCCAGGTATCAGGTGATGTGGGTTAACTACCTATCCAGGTATCAGGTGATGTGGGTTAACTACCTATGGTATCAGGTGATGTGGGTTAACTACCTATCCAGGTATCAGGTGATGTGGGTTAACTACCTATCCAGGTATCAGGTGATGTGGGTTAACTACCTATCCAGGTATCAGGTGATGTGGGTTAACTACCTATCCAGGTATCAGGTGATGTGGGTTAACTACCTATTCAGGTATCAGGTGATGTGGGTTAACTACCTATCCAGGTATCAGGTGATGTGGGTTAACTACCTATCCAGGTATCAGGTGATGTGGGTTAACTACCTATCCAGGTATCAGGTGATGTGGGTTAACTACCTATTCAGGTATCAGGTGATGTGGGTTAACTACCTATTCAGGTATCAGGTGATGTGGGTTAACTACCTATTCAGGTATCAGGTGATGTGGGTTAACTACCTATTCAGGTATCAGGTGATGTGGGTTAACTACCTATTCAGGTATCAGGTGATGTGGGTTAACTACCTATTCAGGTATCAGGTGATGTGGGTTAACTACCTATCCAGGTATCAGGTGATGTGGGTTAACTACCTATCCAGGTATCAGGTGATGTGGGTTAACTACCTATTCAGGTATCAGGTGATGTGGGTTAACTACCTATTCAGGTATCAGGTGATGTGGGTTAACTACCTATTCAGGTATCAGGTGATGTGGGTTAACTACCTATTCAGGTATCAGGTGATGTGGGTTAACTACCTATTCAGGTATCAGGTGATGTGGGTTAACTACCTATTCAGGTATCAGGTGATGTGGGTTAACTACTGATATGTTAACTATCAGGTGATGTGGGTTAACTACCTATCAGGTATCAGGTGATGTGGGTTAACTACCTATTCAGGTATCAGGTGATGTGGGTTAACTACCTATTCAGGTATCAGATGTGGGTTAACTACCTATTCAGGTATCAGGTGATGTGGGTTAACTACCTATTATCAGGTGATCATTCAGGTGATGTGGGTTAACTACCTATTCAGGTATCAGGTGATGTGGGTTAACTACCTATTCAGGTATCAGGTGATGTGGGTTATATGTTAACTACCTATCCAGGTATCAGGTGATGTGGGTTAACTACCTATCCAGGTATCAGGTGATGTGGGTTAACTATTCACAGGTGATGTGGGTTAACTACCTATTCAGGTATCAGGTGATGTGGGTTAACTACCTATCCAGGTATCAGGTGATGTGGGTTAACTACCTATTCAGGTATCAGGTGATGTGGGTTAACTACCTATTCAGGTATCAGGTGATGTGGGTTAACTGATATGGTTCAACTACTATTCAGGTATCAGGTGATGTGGGTTAACTACCTATTATCAGGTGATGTGGGTTAACTACCTATTCAGGTATCAGTGATGTGGGTTAACTACCTATTCCAGGTATCAGGTGATGTGGGTTAACTACCTATCCAGGTATCAGGTGATGTGGGTTAACTACCTATTCAGGTATCAGGTGATGTGGGTTAACTACCTATTCAGGTATCAGGTGATGTGGGTTAACTACCTATTCAGGTATCAGGTGATGTGGGTTAACTACCTATTCAGGTATCAGGTGATGTGGGTTAACTACCTATCCAGGTATCAGGTGATGTGGGTTAACTACCTATCCAGGTGATCAGGTGATGTGGGTTAACTACCTATTCAGGTATCAGGTTGTGGGTTAACTACCTATTCCAGGTATCAGGTGATGTGGGTTAACTACCTATCCAGGTATCAGGTGATGTGGGTTAACTACCTATCCAGGTATCAGGTGATGTGGGTTAATATGTTAACTACCTATCATTCAGGTATCAGGTGATGTGGGTTAACAGGTATCAGGTGATGTGGGTTAACTACCTATGTGGGTTAACTAGGTATCAGGTGATGTGGGTTAACTACCTATCCAGGTATCAGGTGATGTGGGTTAACTACCTATCCAGGTATCAGGTGATGTGGGTTAACTGATATGTTAACTACCTATCCAGGTATCAGGTGATGTGGGTTAACTACCTATCCAGGTATCAGGTGATGTGGGTTAACTACCTATCCAGGTATCAGGTGATGTGGGTTAACTACCTATTCAGGTATCAGGTGATGTGGGTTAACTACCTATTCAGGTATCAGGTGATGTGGGTTAACTACCTATTATCAGGTGATCAGGTGATGTGGGTTAACTACCTATTCAGGTATCAGGTGATGTGGGTTAACTACCTATCCAGGTATCAGGTGATGTGGGTTAACTACCTATCCAGGTATCAGGTGATGTGGGTTAACTACCTATCCAGGTATCAGGTGATGTGGGTTAACTACCTATCCAGGTATCAGGTGATGTGGGTTAACTACCTATTCAGGTAGGTGATGTGGGTTAACTACCTATCAGGTGATGTGGGTTAACTACCTATCCAGGTATCAGGTGATGTGGGTTAACTACCTATCCAGGTATCAGGTGATGTGGGTTAACTACCTATCCAGGTATCAGGTGATGTGGGTTAACTACCTATCCAGGTATCAGGTGATGTGGGTTAACTACCTATCCAGGTATCAGGTGATGTGGGTTAACTACCTATTCAGGTATCAGGTGATGTGGGTTAACTACCTATCCAGGTATCAGGTGATGTGGGTTAACTACCTATCCAGGTATCAGGTGATGTGGGTTAACTACCTATTCAGGTATCAGGTGATGTGGGTTAACTACCTATCCAGGTATCAGGTGATGTGGGTTAACTACCTATCCAGGTATCAGGTGATGTGGGTTAACTACCTATCCAGGTATCAGGTGATGTGGGTTAACTACCTATTCAGGTATCAGGTGATCCTAGGTGATGTGGGTTAACTACCTATCCAGGTATCAGGTGATGTGGGTATCAGGTGATGTGTTAACTACCTATCCAGGTATCAGG